>NC_133619.1:221215199-221355687 GCF_048593235.1 Sminthopsis crassicaudata | reverse complement strand
TATTTGTGCATTTAACTCAGTGTCTGCTGTGTAGTAGTGCTCAAGGCAGTCCTGCTGCCCTGAGAAGGCATCCTAAGTCAGGGGCTCTGAGAGAGAGAGAGAGAAAAAATGGAGTTTGAGAGCTTCATTCTCTCTCTCTCTCTCTCTCTCTCTCTCTCTCTCTCTCTCTCTCTCTCTCTCTCTCTCTCTCTTCTCTCTCTCTCTCTCCCTCTCTCTCTCTCTCTCTCTCTCTCTCTCTCTCTCTCTCTCTCTCTCTCTCTCTCTCTCTCTCTCTTTCTCTCTCTCTCTCTCCCTCTCTCTCTCTAACAAGAGCAAATTATGCAGTTAGACCAAGACAGGCCACCCCAAACCATTAGAGTCCTGATATCGAAATGCTGAAATAATAATTAAGGAACTGGGGTAACAGGGGTGGAGAAACAGATCAGATAGGCTGCCAGTCCTTGGACAGGTGTCTGATTTTTGGTTGTTTCTAAAGAATAAACCCAAAGACTGAAAAAGGGATTTCAAAGTTAAAACATAACTCAGCAAATCATAGTCTAGTAAAATTTAAGCAAAGAGTAAAAATAGTTTCCAATTCGGACTGAACTGAAATAAGACGTCAGTTTTTCCCAATTTCTGACCAGCTGAAATCTCAGTTTCCTTCCTCCCCTGTTTACAGAAATTATCAGATTATACATAACAGACTAGTAAATTTCCTGAAACAGCAATAATCAAACAGTTTTATGCAGCAATAGTTAAACAGATTTATACAGCAATAGTTAAAAGTTTTTCTCATACAGAACAATAATCAAACAATTTTAGCAAGTTCCCCAGTTTTAATGAGTCTTAAAAAAAAATAGATTGATTAATTTGAAAGCTGGCCTATCTCACTTAGAACCTTTTAGGTGGAAGGTGGGTGTGGAGAAATCCCACGTGGACCCTCCCTACTCTGTTAGAAGAGGCAGGGGGAGGGGGAGGCAGCTAGCATTTACCTCAGGCTACAAGGTACTTGATGGTTGAGTCAAAGACAAAAGACCCTACCCCCACCCATCTTTTAGTGAGTAGGGTGTGGGGGCGTTTTGAGGCATTTATAAAAGTCAGACCCTAATTGGAGATTTCTTCTGAAAAGAAAGTTGGTCAGTAGAAAGGGATTGGAACTCTACATAGAATTCAGGTGTTAATTTAGCCATTCTCTAAAAGGCAGCTTGAGGGAGAATCTATTCTTATTCTATATCCCTGGACTTCCTGGACTGAAGCCAGAGAAGTTGAAGCAAGAAAGAGACAGTTTAAGGAAACTGAGGCAGTAAAAGAGAACTGTTGCACACCAGAACAGATCAAGATTCTAGAGAGGTGCCAAATTAAAAGTAGTTAAGGAGTGTTTTAAATAGTTTCAGTCTCTTAATTCTCCTCCCCTGCAATCTGATTTTTCTTTTGCAACATGATATTTGTGGAAATATGTATAGAAGAATTTCACATGTTTAACATATATAGGATTACTTGCCATCTAGAGGAGGGGATGGGTGAAAGGGAGGGAAAAAATTTGGAGCACAAGGTTTTACAAGTGTGAATTTTGAAAATTATCTATGCATATGTTTTGAAAATAAAAAGCTTTAATAAAATATTTTTAAAATGTTAGCAATTCCGATGGTAATCAGCAGATTTTGTGAGAGACCTAGAAACAAACATTCAAATATGAAGGAAAGAAAATTTTATTATTATCAAAAACTGCAAGAATTGAAAAATATTTTTTAACTATTAAAGGGGCATATATTAAAATCCTATCTTGCTCTGGTGTCCCTGACCATACATATCCCTCTTTTAGTCAGTTTAATAATTTATTTATTTATTAAATTTATTAAGTAGCCAGCATAAAAGAGCAAGAGCAAGGAATAAGATTAAAAGCAGGAGGGGGGGGGGGCTGGACTTCACATACATATCATCCCAAAAGATCGAAGGATATATAAATTGAATTATATATTAAATAAGATTGCATTCTGGTAATATGTGCTGAATCAGGGGAAACCATCTAGACTTTGCTGTAAGGTTTTTGATCCTATGGTGTGTAAATCTCAAGCAAGTTCCAGACATCCACAGAACAACAAAATTCTGATGACTTTGAGAGGATGCAGATATGTTAGCTTTAATTGTTTTTACTGAAAACTTTAAAATGAGTTAGATATGTTAACTAATTAATCTTATAAACCTATAAAAATGAAACTTCTAGCTCCTGGCCTTTGAGCATTATTTTATCTTAATTAGGTCCATGATGCATAATAATCCCAAATTTAGCACTTGGTTACATGAGTCATATTCTCTGCCTCTCCCCAACTCTGTATTCTTCCCCAAACTGTCTTCCTTCCTTTACCATCCCATTCCCCACTCCCTTGTCATCTATCTCTGTACCTCTTTTCTATGCTGTGCTTTTTGCCCCCAAATTCTCTGTGGCTTGTGTTGATTTCTGCCAATTTCCCACTGACAAAAAATAGTCTTTCCTAGTGAACACCTAAAGAACTATGCATGCCTGACCTAATTTCATAAATTATCAATTCAGAGCTTAGGATGCAAGCTACAGTGACATATCCTACAAACCTGAGTCTAAACATTAATGAAAAAAAGATAGACATTCAATAAAAATAATTTTTCAAAGCATTATTGGAAAGAAAAACAGACTAAAACAAATTATGAGCTTTCCCAACACCCAAGACAACAGAAATATGAGGAAGATATTTTTTTTAAATAAGCATACAGGGATGACAACAATAAAATAAAAACAGAAATTCCATTAAGAGATTTCTTTCTAAAAGAATTCAAATTGACAAGAGTGAAAATAGAAGTAAAATTGATGTGATAGTGGAGAAACAATGGATAAATCTCAAAAGATCTCACATACAAGTGAATCAATTATGAGACTAAATTGTGGAGTGGATGAGGATATTAAAGGAGGAGAAGGAAGAAAATAAGATACAGAAAAATATGTGATATCCCTAAATCAAATAAAAAACTAGCAATGAAGGGAAAATAACTCCTGTTGTATCTAAGGAAGAACAGACCTTATAAGACAATGGCATATGAAGCAAAGAAAGAAACAGGCAAGGAAAATGGGAAATCATATTTCAGTGGTGAGAAGAGGTAACATTGATGAATGTTTCCATAGTGTAAGAGAGATAGTCTATAAAAAGAGATGGAAGCTATGCAATGAATATAATATTCAAGGATTTGATGCTCAGGGACTTTATTCAACCTATCTCAGGAGAAGGGGACCCTTGAAAATAAATAACACTCAGAAAAGAGAGGTCGTAAGGCAAATGATGAAAAATGAGTGTGGAAAAGGCAATGGTTAACAATGAACTACACAGTCAGGGATAGAGGAAAATTCCTCTCATTGGGTAAAATATCCCATTATCTATAGGAGCTGGCATTTCTAAGACTGAAGTACAACAGAATAAAGAGGCTGGAGAACAGTATTTAAAAGTCAATAACAGAAATTGTTTAGAAGAAAGAATCCAAATAGGTATCTCAGAAGTTTTAATTCTGTGAAAAATATAAATATTAAAAAAAAGACAAATTAGGCATAATAGGCATGAATCAAAGAATAAAAGTCTAGAACAAACAATAAGGAAAGATAAATAATCAAGAGACCAAGAAAAGAATATTTTTTACAAAAAAAGTGAACAAAATGAAATTTAAAAAAACAACAAACAAAACATTGGAGGGCAGGAGAGGAAGGGATTTTACTTGATTAGTGAGAGGGAAAGAGAGAGATAAAATTAAATATTTAGATAAAAGAAAAAAGAAGTGATAAATGAAACTCCAATACTAAGGAAAGATGTGATATACTAGAAGAGGAAAAGAGCAGATGAGAACAGGATAGGCTGAAATTAGATAAAGCTAGAATAACTGAAGGAAAACATATTGTATTTAGAGAGAAATTGGGGTACAGGTGAAGAAGAATCCAACAATAGATAATATATTTCATCCAAACTAGAACATTTTCAGAACATTTACGGAACTTGTCTTCATTATTATGAAATTAATACAATTTGTTGTGCATTCTAAAGGGGATTTCTATCAATACAAGGTAATTTTGTGAATTATCTTTTAAATATCTACATTTACAGATATTTCTATCTAAAGAACTAATATCAATTGTTGATGGTTAATATGTCTTCTCTCCTGGACAATGTTGGAAATCCATTCAAAATTCCTATTCTCTCTAGACTTCATCTTATTTGTGCTTTCATTTGCTATTTCCATGTGACAAATTCCAAGAAAAATTATATTTTATATTACTGTACACTTACATATGTAAATTAGCATGCAGAATTTGAAACATAAGTTTGACTTTTGTGAAATTTGGGGTAATATCTAATCTCACTAGCAACACATTTATAAGCCATCTTTTAGGGTATACAATTTTGCATCTGATGTTAATTGTTGTTCACTTACTGTGCTAGGAACTTGGAATGCAAAGACAAATATCCTACTCTTAAGGAGCTTATTACATTCTAATTTACCATGTCTTTACATCCTTGGGATGTACCATGTTTCACTCCAGTCTATTAGTGTTTTAGTAAATAATCAAAAAATTTTCAAAATTTCGGATTATGCAAAAATGAAAAATGATCTGTCGATAAGCCTCCCTATTTGATATGAGATATTAAGCTTTGTTTTCATGCACTAACTTTGCCAGCAAATCTTTTTTACCTTCTGATATTTCATTTTAAAAAAGAAGAAATAATTTCTTCACAAGCCACTGTAATGTGTCAGAAAAAAAGATAGGATGCTACAGTTATGAGATTTCTCTCTGTAACACATATTTCTTTAGGAACAAATTAGATAAAACATATAAAACGGTAAGTGTTATATAGCTCATCATTTTCTGTATGTTTTAGTAGGCACCTGGTCTTATGATACAAGATCACACAAAAATGTTCTCTATGATGTAATTTTTAGGGCACCATCTTCAGGTTTTTACTTAGAGGCCTGGGATCTTAAAAACAAAATTAATGGCTTGTGACACTCATGCTGATCTGTGGAAAAAATCTTGAAGAAAGGTCTGGTACAGAAATTCTTAATCTGTTGGATTAATCAGTATTGGGAGCCAACAGAGCATTTCACAACTGAATAGGCTTTTCAACTCTGCTTGGTGTGAACAGAGAGTAATTGGCTCAATCAAGTGAATTTTTTGTTCTTAGCCTTGAGAGATGTAGTTTCCATATATATATATATATATATATATATATATATATATATATATATATATATATATATATATATATATATGTATATATGTATATATGTATATATAATATATTAAATATAATAAATATATAAATATATAAAATATATTTAAAGGCATTGTAGGAGCCATTGACCTAAAGGGGAAATTTTTTAAAGCAGCAGTATCACCTGATTTTAGTGGAAATACCATAGAAATCTAGAAAAATAACTTTTATTCATTCTTTTCATTATGGACTTGAATTTTATCTATTCTCAATATTAGTGCACCAGCCTTGGAGTCAAGAAGACCTGACTTTAAAACTGGCCTCCAACATTTACTTAATATGACTCCAGGCAATTCACTTTACCCAATTACCTGGGGGAAAATACCAGGAACCTGCATGGTTTAGTGGGAAAAATATTGAATCTTGAGTCAAAAAAACCAGGCTGAAAATCCAAACTCTGCCACTTGCTACCTGAGAAACCTTGACAAATCAATATCCTTCTTGGGGCTTCAGTTCCCTCATGTATATGATTAGGGGATCAAACAGAAAAGTTCTTGAGGACCCTTCCAGCTCAAAATCAATGATACTATAATTCTGTTTATTAATATATGGAGGACTGATCTTGTGATTTCATTTGATAAATAAAGGTCTCCCAGATGAAGAAATTTCCTCCTTCTGTGCAGGTCTGTTCTTTCTTTCAAGGCCTGGGACCTTAAGAGGTTGAATGAGTTATCCAGTGTCACACAGTTGGTAAGTTGGAGGCTTGGCATGAATCTTTCCCTGGCTTGAAGACTAGTTGTCTATCCACCACATCATTAATTGAAAAACTTTTTTTTTAATGCCATAATAACCACACAAAAGTAAACACTCAAGCATATGTAAATTTGAAAAATATAAAAACTATAAAAATCTATCCCAACTCACATTTCAAAGTCCTGTTTTCTCTAGAATTGTATTAGATCAGGCACAATGCTTTGATTTATACTCTTACTAAAAATATTCCATTTTATGACTGGAAGAAGAGGTAAACTACAGATATATTGCATATATAGTATATGCATATGTACATATATATATAAATATATATATAAATTTATACATATATACATGCACATATCCAGACATACACACACATATACACATATATACACCTTTTTTAGGACTGTGGTTCTTTGTTCTCTGATGAGGCCAAATTTGAAATTAGAAAGACATGTCAGGAAGACAGAATCAGGAAGACTCTGAATGTGGTGCTTTACCCCCTGTACTACCTATCTGCCCAAATTGGAGACAAATACAACTTTCAAAACCCAATTAATCTTTTAACTTTTGAAGTAATAGAGAAATTTTTGGTTAATTGTTTGAAGATATTATAATCCTTCTTTCCATTCTTTCCCCTTTCATTTAGAACTTCAACATTGAAATTGGAAACTAAAATCTTATTTTCTAACAAAAAGGCTTTTTATTCACTGAATGTCCATGCTAGGTTTTTTATAGTGAAGTTGTTTAGAAAGCTGAGCTCCTGGAATTCATTTCAAAAATTAATAAAGAAAAGATACTAGAATTGAGCTTTCTAATAGAGAGGTCCCATACACTAGGTAAATAGTTTTCATATTAAATACTGTGGGAAATAAAATTGTACAATTTACAATAAGAAAATGAAGATGAGCTCTGAGCCAATGACACTTTATTAAAGGCTCTAATAAAGCTGACCTCAAATCTTCCTCACATTCTGAGATTCCCTCTTTTTTGTGAGGACCTTGGTTTTTATAAGATTTGGTACTCAAAAATGCAAAAGAAACATGGTAAAAAATAGAATCTCATTGGCTGATAGTTCTTATTCTTGAAGTTGAAAAATGACAAATTAGCAGGGGGTCATTAGCTGGGTGAAGCATGGGACAGTTCCGCTGTCAAAGTAGTCATAAGATGGTCATAAGATGCTCATCTGCTCATGTTGGACAAGAGAGAATGGTCCAGAGGGAAAAAAAAAAAAAAAAAGGAAAACTTTCCATGTACTTGAGTAAGCTCTGCCACTCTAGGTTCAGTCACCAAAACAAGGAAAAACACGGGTGATAGTAGAGAATTTCCTATGATTAAGCAAGTGATCTTATAATTTTTACTTCATAGTTCTGAGACCAATATAGAGAACTTATAATCATTACCCTTATGGAATCATATCAAATTGACTGATACTGACTGGAATAAAGTAAGGGTCCAAATGGACTATTTTTCTCAATGTTTCAAGTAATAATATTGAATATTCACACTCAAACAAAGGAGATTTAGAAGATTTAAGTTCTCTATTAGCAAGTTATTCAAGTGGGTCCTCTTCTAATTCAGAAAAAAAAAAACATCAATCAATCATCACCTAGAAACTTAGATATAGAACTGCTAGGGACCTCAGAGGCTGGAAAGAACAACCTTCTTAAATAATAGATGAACAAACTGAGGCTCAGCTCCTCTTGCCAAGATTTGCTCTGCTAAATACCCAGGCTCACATAGAACATAAATGCACAATATTTTCTGTCAGACTTCAGAGAAAATGCTCTTTCTATTCTACCATGCTAACATTATTTCTTGATCATTAATAAGCACATAACATTCTGGTAAGAGATATGGGCAATAAACTGAAGCACAAAGCATAAATTTCTATCCTTATGCTTCATCCAGTATTACTGAGGAGATAAGACTGACTGTCAAATTTTTAAAAACTAACTAAAAGGCATTAAGTGATAAATAATAAAAATAATGTTATAAATAATATGTAAAGATAGATAGAAAAATAGATAGATAAATAGGTAGATAGAGAGATACTAGGAAAATAATAAATATTATAGAAAGTCTAATGTTATAGACAATAAAAGAAAGAATTCTTTTCTTCTTTTTCCATATTTTTAAAGCAAGGGACCGTGAAGGCTTTCAGTACATTATTTTTAAATTTTCCCTTTTGAGTCTTGGATGCTCTGGCATATAAATGCCATGCAATCAGGCTCATTATCTGGAGTATTCTGGTTTCATTCTTGACTTGAAAGCTAAAAATGTAAAGTTCTGCTCTGTCCAAACTCTACTGAACTTAAACTCAAGTTCCAGGAACATTTGGAGCTTGGTACACATTTTAAACAAGCTGTGGTCTATTTTGTCCAAATTATAATTTCATAACAAGCCACTAATTTGGGATAATCAAGCAAACATGGAACAAACAGGGAAGTCTCCATGGTATCTTCTTGATACCATGTACCCTGGCAGTTTTTTGAACAATATCTTACCACACTAGACAGGTTTGCCCAGTGTTTTTTCCTTCATGTATATTTTTTCTTTTATAATGCAACTATGATTTCATTGCTGTGGAGGACTCCCAGGAAATATAATCCCTCTCCCAATATAGATTGGCACCCTCTCTGCAATTTTGCTTTGAATCACCAAGAGGTTTAATATCTTGATCAAGGTCAAGGTTTTCCTCACTCCAAAGCTAGTTCTTAACCTACTATACCATGTTTTTTTCCTTAAATTTTTAAAATAAACAATATGGAATTATGCCCAAAGAGTTATTAAATTACCCTTTGACTCAGAATTACCCTACTGGGTCTATTTCTAAAGATGACTTGTAAAAATGGAAAATAACCTAAATGTTCTAAAATATAGAACATATATTTATATGTGGCAGTTCTCTTTGTGGTGGCCAAGAACTAGAAATTGTAGGGATGTTGTGGTATGTGATTATGATAAAATACTATTGTGCTGTAAGAAAAGATGAGCTCAATGATCTTAAAAAAACATGGAAAGACTTGTACAAAATAATGAGTAACAGAATGAGCAGGACCAAGAGAACATTGTATATAGTAACAGCAAAATTATTTAAGAACAAGTTTGAGCAAATTAGTTATTTTGATTAATATAAATACCCAAATTAGCTATAAAGTTATGAAGAAAAATCCTATACGCATCTAGATAAAGAACTGATAAATAGAAATACATATTAGAATAATTACACACATATACACACACAAATGTACACATATATATTTTTGTGTCTAATGGTAGCCATTTTTGGAAAGGGGAGGAAAGAAAAAAAGACATAAAGTCATTTACATGATAACTTTCTTGTATATTTAAAAGGAATACCAAGTTGGACATTGCACATTTGCAGTTTCATGTGCAATCATTATTTATTATATTACTTTATGGAATGCTATTCCATAAATTAAAAATAAAATAATAAATATTTTAAATGAATTAGATTGTTCATTTTAGTAATGACAAGTAATATTTTATAATAGTGATGATTTTGGTTTTAGTTACAACCATTTTTGGATACCATATACTACAGGACAGAGAGGCTATAATCTATATTGATTGAAGGATCAGGTACACCAACAAAAATATTTGAAGTACTGATATGGTAATTATGATGGAAAAATCACCATATGTCCTCAATACTGATGATTTTGTTGAAATGTAATTCCCTCTCTCTCTTCCCCCACCAAGAGAAGCAAACAGCATGGCATATTGGTTAGAATATAGACTTCAAAGTGAGGGGGATTGAGGTTCATATTTGACCTTTGATCTTTATTGGCTTTATATTGGAGACTTCAGGCAGTTCTGAAAGATACCCACATCAAGCTTGGAGTTTTTATCCCACAAAGCTCATAACTCCTTCATATTTTTAATATTAGATTCCTCTTCAAGTTCTCTCCATTCTAGACAAACTAGATTATTAGCTTTTCTGTACTTCCTCACTTCCAAGAATAGCTGTAGGTTTCCCAGAATACATATGCTTCTCATCTCTGCTTGTTACAGCTCTTATCTAAATTGATGGCATAATTCAGGTATCATCTCCTTCCTAAATTCTTCTTTAATCTCCTGAACTAAAAAATGTTCTCTTCTTAGATCGCTTTGTGGATCTTTCTCTTTTCTTGGGGAACTTATCTTTTTCCTTTATAATTGTTAAAACCCCTTTCCCTACTAAATATTTGCTCTCCTGAATTTATTTCATATTTATCATTCCTGGTATCTATTTTACCTCTTCATTTTGCTTTAGTGACCTCTTCTAAATAAAGGTACCTTTTGACAAAAAGAAAGTCATTGTGAATTCTTCACATGTATCTTACACTTTGCACATTGTATTTTCAACTAGGAATTGTTACTCGGATTCAGAATCAATCCTATGTTTTTTTTTTTTTAAATATGGAATACTTATTTTAAAAGTATAAATAAAATATTTGCAAAAACCTCTAACATTGTTCCCACCAAAAAAATCCTTTAAGACCCCAAGTAGTAAAGATAACTAAAATTTTAAAAATAATAAATATATTAAAAAGTAACCAAAATAACATTTTCATATGAGTAGATAAATAGATTGTATAATATTAATTTTTTTAAATCTCTAAAAATCACATTTAGAGAACCTTTTAAAAATATGATTTTTAAATAACTACCTAATTCAAAATGCAGCAAAATAGCAAACAAATAATTGAAAAAAATACCTTCAGCAAAATATCAGGATAGAAATTTAATTCATAAAAACAAACATTTCTATCCTAAGCATGTAAAGAATCTCATCTGTGAAATGGGTAAATGAAAATAGTTTATTTCAATGACCATAAAAGTAGCAGAAATGGGAACTGTACATGCTTAGAACCTTAGTTAGACATAGAAGATGCCAAAGTCATCCACTATCCTGGACCATCACCATCATCCTGACTTTTGTCTTGTTAGTGGATTTTGGTGACTCAAAATCCCATAGAGATAGCAAGTGATAAAGCAGCAATTACAGAAACAGTGATAGCTATAGTTACGACCTTGTACATAAATCAGAGGATCATCTTCTCACTAGACAAAGTAACAATGAGATTTGGCAGCTCCTTGAGTCTAGGAAGCCTTTTTGAAAGACCACACTGCTCACTTCCTACTTTGAGGAGGGGGCTTAAAAAAGGTTTCTTGAAAAAATTGTTTGCTTTATTTAACTCTGATGGGTTTGCTGCAGCAGGCAGGATTCCACCCAATGGGTCATCACACACACACACACACACATACACATACACACTTTGCAAAAGTGTTTCCATTCATCATCATTATATGAAATGTGCACATAAATATGGACAATACTAAATCCAGTAGACCACTAAATATTTGAGTATCTCATAATTTCTGCATCCCCATTGCTATTTTCCATTTATAGTAGTTGTTTGTCCATTATTCTAGGAAAGGACCTCCCCATCAGGGCAGTGGTGCCATGACATCCAAATGAATTAAATTGAAGAGAAGGAGAGCTGTACAAAGTCACCACCCTTTACTTTCTCCTCCAAAGTCATCTGGATCCAGTGGCCAGATATAGATCAGTACAACTAAAAATGCCCCTCTAATCCTATGATTTAAGAATCATATAAATTAAATTAAGTCTCTTCCATCTCTTTTCCAAGTCTGTGATTCAGTCTGCAACTTATAGAATGAATAGGCATTTCAAAATTCACCCCTGTTTTACATTGCAAACTTATATCAGAAGTCTTCTGGAAAGTCAGGACAGGGATTGGGTTCATTCTCAGTCCAGTTGTTAAATGACCATCTTCTTCAAGAAAAACTGAACAGGTTATCGAAGAATCCTTCCTGGTAAGTTTTTTGTTTGTGTGTGTGTGTGTTTTTATTAATGCTTTTTATTTTTCAAAACACATGTATGAACAATTCTTCAACATTAGCCCTTGCAAAACCTTGTGTTCCAATTTCTTCCTCCCCTTCCCCCACACCTTCCCCTAGATGGCAAGTAGTCCAATATATGTTAAACATGGTAGAAATATTTGTTAAATCCAATACATGCCTGCATATTTATACAATTATCGTGCTGCACAAAAAAATCAAATCAAACCATTAAAAAAAAGAAAAAGAGAAGCAAAATAAAATGCAAGCAAACAACAACAAAAAGAGTGAGTATGCTATATTGGGAACCACATTCAGTTCTCACGGTCCTCTCTCTGTTGACCATAAGTTTTAATCAAAGAATCCAGGATTTATGAATCTCTAGAATTCACAAGGTAGTCTTCAAATGAGGACATACCCATTCCAGAATCAGTTCACATTCACAGAAAATGGGAAAGACCACTGAAATAGAACTTCCCCCCCCACACACACATACCCAATTTTCCTCATAGGAAGTATCAGAATTGAATGATAATATCAAAAAGATCAAAGGAAGAGAGAGACCATTTTTAAAGGTCTGTTGAGTCCCTGGAGCATCCCAATTAGTGGCCAATATGGCAGCTTGCCTAATCAAATCTATAAAACCATCAACATGGAGTCACACTCTTGGCTGGTTACAATCCGAAAACACAGCTTTGCATATTTCCTATTCAATCTCTATTTTCATCTGTAAATATACAAATATTGATTTTTCTCCCCCAAAAGATTGTCCCCTTCAGAGTAATTTTTTTTTTTTTTCTATTTGTCCTCTACCTAAGGCTTAGCACCGGAGTTACTTAGTGCATTGAATTAAATTGTTTTTAATTGAATTTTTACAGATGGGGAAGCTGAGGTTGAAGGATTCTATGGAACTTTGTTAGGATACTATAGTTATTTTAAACACTAGTCTTTCCTGACTTTAGGTCAAGACTCTATCCAGGCTGCTTCATTTACATAAATGTCAACCATTATTATGTATATTTATTTTTTAAATGAAATTTTGATATTATCATTACATTTCAGTTTTATTAACATAATTATTTAGTTTTAAGTTTCACTAAATTGCAATGTCCTGCTTCAGTTTGAGGTTTTTGGTTCAAAGTTTCTGATTACATGAGAGAGTTCCAAAGTCCAGTCATTAACACTCTCTCTGGAGTATCCCAATCATCCCCAAACATGCTAACAAAACCTTTTACAAATGTAGTTGCTTGCTCTATTAGCATCTTAGTACAGTTAACAGCCTCAAGTAAGTGTTCTTGATACAATAAGAGCATAATCACGCTTTAAAATCAAACTTTAGAGTAGGTTGACAATGCATTATCTTCTGTCCAAAAGATCTGTAATCAGACTCTCCAGATATTAATCTTAGCCCTCGGGAAATTTAAAGGGCAGGAGCAGCCAAGTTTTGTTAACCATTAAACAAAGGGTTTCTGGATTAAAGATATACTACTAAATCTAGGTCTGTAAAATGCTTAGCTTTTGTAGAGGCCTTTCCATTCCTAAAGACATGTTAGAATAATCTTTTAAAAGGGTATCTCCCCTTGACTTTTTTTTTTTCTTTTTCCCATGGGTTGATTTACCTGAGCCGAGATATGTGGGCCCTATTCCAGGGGGCAAAGTTTACATAAAAAAACTTGAAGAATTTGACCGAATCCTTAAAGGAGGATGCATTACACTGGAATTTATTCCAGCAATTATCTGACTATTAAAGAGCTATGAGTCATTATCTCAATAAATCTACCTTTCACTTTGGTTTCAGGCTAGGGTGTCTCCTACCTTTGGAGTTCTAATCAAGGAGAAGAGCTACAACTTCTCTTCCAATTACAGAATGATTTTTAAAGTCTATTTTAGAAAACAGGGTACTAAAATAGTAACCTGAGCATTTTTGTGTCCATTTTCAATTTCACACAGTGCATTAAGGACACTTTCTATGTCATCTTTTCTTACTCTTCCAGGACCATTCAGGAAGACGATATTTTTAAATAAGGGATTTATATGAATAGCACACATTCAACAATTCAAGGCTTCTATTGGTCATCATTAGAAGCTGAGCTTCTTCTTTCCTTTAGACTTTTACAAAACACCCCTCCACCAATGACTTAAGGCTATCACAGCTATACCAATGTCAGTTTTCTTAGTATCTAAGGGTAGATATGTGTTAAAAATCTAGAAGTTGTTGTGTTACTCATCATCCGGTCCTCTATTTCTTGCCTTTTGGATCAAATCTGGTGATTTCCAGTTCTGCTTGGTCAGATATTATTGTTATATTTTGAAGAGAACCGATGACATTATAATGGGTGATGTGTTGACTCATGTTTGAGTTGGGTTTAAATGAGGTAGAGTTGTACCAAGTCATCACCTTCATTTTCTCTTCCAGAAACAGCTCAATAATATAGCAAGACCTCGTGATGGCCCAGGAAGCATTGGATGACTTTGATTTCTTCATTGTCTTACTAAACCTCTTCATGGCCATTAAATAATTTGTTTTCATTTGCTCATTCTGATGGGATCCTGAGTAACTAGGTGGGGTTGACAGAGAAATACTGAAATATTGATGGAATTACTCCCTGAGACAAGCAGGGAAGTACAATGATCGGGGATCATTTCATTCTTATAATCTCACCCCCTATGGAGGTCTTGGGTAGTCCCACCTTGCTGTGTCCAATTAAAAATATAAGTTCTATCAAACCACTGAGGTTAAATTTCCCCTATAAATCTGTCCATGTCTGATGCCATCTTTGCTAAACTCTTGGATTAAGCCAACCATGGTGTTCTGCTTCAGGGTGTCTATCTATTGAGGTTAGGAAGAGTCCCCAAAAGTTTAGGGTCAAGATGGGTATCGTGAGGTGTCTCGAAAGATTTTGAGGTTTGAACTCATTTTTTGATCAAAGGACAAAGTTTTATTGTAATTATAACACCATTACAAGCAGACTAAATTCCAAAAGAATTTAGCAAAATACTAAGAGAGAGGAGATAGCTTTATCCAGCTTTCTATCATTGACATGCTAATTCTATGGACCAGAGATAGGGCCAGGAATAGTCTTCTTCTGAAGACCAACAGATTATCACTATTACCAGAGTTTGGTCAGTGGGACTATCCTGAGGCCAAAAGCTATCTGAAGTCATCAATGAATTGAGGTCTATTCAGAATCAGACCAATTGGTATTCTTAGATTGGGAGTATGGGAGGTCCTAGAGGCAAAAACTCCGAAGCCAGAAGATTCAAGATTACTGACTTATTGTTAGAACAGAAGCCTCCCTAAGATCAGGGGACCTCAAAATCATTGCTATATTACATCATTTTCATTCCCCCTCTCCATCACCCCACCATATCTTATAGTTTCTTTCTCCTTCTTATAGATAACTTTTTTTGGTGTGCTCAATCCTTTATAGGATTTAGTCTGTCAGTTAAGGGCATGCTTCCACCTCATAGAGTATTCCCTTTCCAATGGTAAGTATTAAAACCCCTTTCTTTGCTATATGTGCTGTTCCAACTCTATTTCATATTTAACATTCCTGGTGTCTATCTAAAGAAAATGGCCTCTGATTTCTTCACATGACCAAACCCCAATATTTGATGCTGAACGCTGAACACATCATTTGGTGCCAAAATCGCTCTCCTGAATCACAACAATTCCTCATGAAGTCCTTGCATGCTTGCTCATACATACTTTCTCTAAATCACTCCCTAATATCACTCAACATCTTCTGGCTTAGAATTTAGCTAGTCTAATTCTACCTCTCTTTTTTAGAGTGGAAGAAACTAAGGATTGCGGAAGTCTAATTATGTTCCCAAAGTTAAACACACAGGATCATAAATTTAAATGTGGAAGAAGCAATGGACTTGTTCAAAGATAACATAAGTTGCGTCAGAACCAGAATTTGACCCCAAATCCTCCTACTCCAAATGCACTGCTTTTTTCTATTCATATGGAGGATCAGAGCAGGGATTTGAAGGGGTATTATCATTACACAATACTACCTTTTTTCTATATCCCTTCTCATTCTTCTAAAATATTCATTCAACAAGTAATTATTAATGTGTCTACAATATGTACAATACTGAAGTAAGCTCTAGTTGGATTATAATACTACAATCAGAAAATGAAAAGCGAAAAGTATGAACAAAGTACTAAGAGGCAAAGGTCATATCCAGTTCATTTTTTTTTTTTTTTATGGAGAAATTTTTTATGGAGATTTTATGGAGAAAGTGACAACTGTGTTTGGACTTTTAAAAAGGCATTTGGATCTTGTTTGTTACACAAGAGGGAATCATTTAAAGTTTTGCGGGGGAAGAAATGATGTGATCAAAAAAGTTTTTTGTATTTTTTTTTTTTTGCTGGTTATACATGTATATTAACATTTTAAATACTTATTTCTTTATGAATCATCTTGGGAGAGAAAAATCAGGGAAAAAAAGGGAAAACTATGAGAAAAGAAAAAAAAAAAAAAACAAGAAGTAAACATAGCATGTGTTCATTTACATTCAATCTCCATAATTCTCTTTCTGGCTGCAGATGGCATTTTCTATCCAAAGTTAATTGGGATTGCTTGAATCATTGAACTACTCAGAAGAACCAAGTCTTTCATAGTCGATTCTCCCACAATCTTGCTGTTACTGTGTATGATGTATTCCTGATTTTGCTTGTTTCATTCAGCATTACCTCATGTAAATCCTTTTTAAAATCAGCTTCTTCATCATTTTTTCTAGCACAATAATATTCCATTAGTTTTATATACCACAACTTATTCAGCCATTCCCCAATTGATGGGCATCTACTCATTTTCCAATTTTGCTACCACAAAAAGAACTGATACAAAGAATTTTGCATATGTGGATCCTATTGCCTCCTTTATGATTCCCTTGGGATGCAAATCCAGCAGTGCTATTAGTGTCCCAGGTTTCCTGTATCCTTTCCAACATTTATCATTGTCTTTTCCTGTCATTTTAGCTAATCTGAGAGATGTGAGGTGGGATCTCAAAGTTGTTTTAATTTGCATTTCTCTAATCAATAGGAATTTAGAACACTTTTTCAATGATTATAGATGGCTTTAATTTTGTCATCTGATAACTGTTTGTTCATAAACTTTGACCATTTATCAATGGGACATTAACTTGCATTATAACTTTGAAATAATTCTTTATATATTTTAGAAATTAGATCTTTAACAGAAACTCTAGTTGTAAAATATTTTCCCAGTTTTGTACTTCCCTTTTAATCTTATTTGTGCTGGTTTCATTTCTGAAAACCCTTTTTAATTTAATACAATCAAAGTTGTCCATTTTCCATTTCAAAATGTTCTCTGATTCTTCTTTGGTCATAATTTTTTCCCTTTTCCAAAGATATGATAGATAAATTTTCCCTTGCTGTCCTAATCTGCTCACCCTTTACATCCAAATCATGTACCCATTTTGATCTTATTTTGGTATTGGGTGTGCAATGCAGGTCTATGTGAAGTGCCTGACATAATATTTTCCAATTTTTCCAGCAATTTTTGTCAAATAGTGAGTTTTTATAACATAAGCTGAAGCTCGAAAGGTTATTAAATACTAGATTACTATGGTTATTATTGTGTCATGTGTATTTAACCTATTCTACTGATCTACCACTCTGTTTCTTAGCTGGTATCAAATGATTTAGATGACTGCTGCTTTATAATATAGTTTTAGGACCACCATCCTTTGTATTTTTTTTATTAATTCCTTTGATATTATTGATATTTTGATATTTGATATTGACCTTTTATTCTTCTAGATGAATTTTGTTATTTTTTTTTTAGCTCTATAAAATAATTTTTGGCAGTTTGATTGTTATGATACTGAACAAGTAGATCAATTTAGGTAGAATTGTCTTTTTTATTATATTAGCTTGGCCTACATGTGAGCAATTGATAATTTTTCCAATTATTTAGATCTGACTTTATTTGTACAAAAAGTGTTTTGTAACTGTGTTCATATAGTTCCTGGGTTTGTCTTGACATTTTATTTTGTCTACAGTTATTTTAAACAAAATTTCTCTATCTCTTGCTGCTAGGCATTGTCAATAATATATAGAAATAGAAAAATATAGAAAGAGAAAATATATATAGAAATACTTTGTCAGTAACATAAAAACAGAGAAATGATTTGTGTGGGTTTATTTTATATCCTGCAACTTTGCTAAAGCTGTTAATTCTTTCAAGTAAGTTTTTGGATGATTTCTAGGATTCTCTCTGATATATCATCTGCAAAGAGTGATAGTTTTATCTCCTCATTCTCTATCCTAATTCCATTAATTTATTTTTCTTTTCTTATTGCTAAAGCCAACATTTCTAGCAAAATATTAAATAATAATGATGATAATGAGCATTGTTATTTCACCCCTGATCTTATTGGGTATGTATCTAGCTTTTCTCCCTTAAAAATAATGCTTGCTGTTGATTTCAGATAGATACTGATGATTATTTTAAGGAAAACTTCCTTTACCCCATGTTCTCTAGTGTTTTTAATAGAAATGATGCTGTACTTTGTCAAAAGTTTTTTCTGCTTCTATTAGATTATCATATGATTTCTATTGGTTTTGTTATTGATATGGTCAATTATCGCAATAGTTTTCCTAATATTGAATCAGCTCTGAATTCCTGATATAAATCTCACTTGGTCCTGCTGATAAATTGTTGTAATCTCTTTGCTAATATTTTATTTAAAAATTTTGCATCAGGGCAGCCAGGTGGTGCAGTGGATAGAGCACCAGCCCTGAAGTCAGGAGGACCTGAGTTCAAATATGGTCTCAGACATTCAATGCTTCCTAGCTGTGTGATCCTAGGCAAGTCACCTGACCCCAATTGTCTCAGTAAAAACAAACAAAACAAAACAAAAATTTTGCATCAATATTCATTAAGAAGATTGGTCTACAATTTTCTTTCTCTGTTTTGGCTCTAAGTTAACAGTACCATATTCGTGTCATAGAAGGAATTTGACAAGCCTCCTTTTTTTAATCTATTTTTCCTAATACTTTACTTAGTATTAAAATTAATTATTCTTTAAATGTTTGGTAGAATTCACTTATAAATCTATCTGACCTTGGAGATTTTTTCTTAGGAAATTCATTGAAAGCTAGTTCAACTTTTTTTTTCTAAAATGGAACTATTTAGGGGGCAGCTAGGTGGCGCAGTGGATAGAGCACCAGCCTTGAATTCAGGAGGACCAGAGTTCAAATCTGATCTCAGACACTTAACACTTAACACTTCCTCGCTGTGTGACCCTGGGCAAGTCACTTAACCCCAGCCTCAAAAAAAAAAAAAAAAAAAGAAAAGATAAAATGGAACTATTTAAGTAATTTATTTACTCTTCTGGTAATTTGAGCAATTTATATTTTTGTAAATATGCATCCATTTCAGTTAGTTTGTCAGACTTGCTACCATACAGTTGGGCAAAATATATCCTCATTGTTGCTTTAATTTCTTTTTTATTGGTGATAAGTTCATCCTTTTCATTTTTGATGTTGGTAATTTCTTTTTTTTTTCTGATGAACTTAAGCAAAGGTTTATCTATTTTGTTGTTTGTTTTGTTTTGTTTTTTCATAAAACCAGCTATTACAGGCTTCCTGATTCCAAGGTTGGTATTCTATCCACTGCATCATTTAGCTGCTTCAAGAATGCCAGAGAGGAGGAGTTAAAGGTAGTTCCAAGATCTCAAGACTGGAAGAGGGGTAAAATAATGGCACCATAAATAGGTGACCGGAAAATTAATGTGTTAATTAATACACTAGACAATCAGGAAGCAAGAACAATATAAGAAACATCCTTACTCTCAATGAACTTCTATTAATTGGGGGAGTCAAGAAGCATGTGTATGAGTATATATATCAATATACATTTATATGTGTGTATATCTATATCTATCTGTCTATATATAGTATAAATATGAGCAAAATAGATAAATGCAAAATAGTTGTAGATACATTAGTGGGAGGGGATACTAGTTTTTGGGAAATTAGAAAAGGATTTGTAAAGAAGGTGGTACCTGTGAAAAATGAGTTAGTTTCTAGGCACTTTAAGGTTGAAATGCTGACATGACATCCAAGTTTTATGTGCTGAAGATTCATACATCTCATCAACATAAGCAATTGCATCTGGTGGTTTCTATGTACAAAATGCATCATTCCAAGTACCTTCCCCACTAGAAAAAACAGGTGGCCATTTGCGTGGTAACTCTCTAGTATTTTTGTTTTTTTTTTCCTCATGTGGTAAAATTAGAATTGAAAGACAAAGTGGTATGGTTGATCTAAGTTAGGAAGGCCTGAGATCAAACCCCAACTCAGGCATATACTGGTTGTATAATCCTACTCAAGTAGCGTAACCCCTCAATTTCTCTGGGAAATCTCTAAGGCTATAAGTTTCAGAACTAAGGTCTCTAAAATCTTCTATTAAGACTCTTATCATTTTATTTATCTGACTTTCACAAAGGAATTTGGACAAAAAAATAAATTATCTATTACCTAGAAAAGGAGATGTTTAAGAGTATCAGAAATAAAATTCTTTATTTGCCTTATTCATCTCTCTAACTTGCTCAGAGAAAAATTACTTTGATAACAAAGTAACTGATTCCATTATCACATTTTTAGCTTTAGCTTCTAATAAGTAAAACATAGTTGGAGGACTGATTCTGCCACTTTTAATAACTTCTTAATTTTTAGAATACTCTCTTAGCCATTCAAATGAAACATACCAGCTATTCAAGTGCTTCACTGATGGTTCCTTTTCTTTTGCAAACCATCTTTCAAGAATTATGTAGCTTCAGCTCTGAAGATTATGTTTGCTGCCTAGATAAATCCAAGTGGATTTAAAGCATGAAATTAATCCAACAATTTTAGGGACATGCGTACCTCCAAACAGAAAGAGAATTGAAATAATCAGAGTTCTTACTTCATCTCATCATCTTTCCATTCCTTTTTCTCCAAAACACTTTAAAGGGGAAAATCAGGCAGCTTCACTTAACTCTATAGCCTTATCAGATTTGTGTGTTGGGTCACATATTTAACAATACCACAATTCTCTCAAGAAAAGAGATTATTATAAGTCCTTATTGAAGAATTTACTTTGTATATTTGAAAGAGAAAAAGAAAATTCTGCTTTTACTAAATTTCCTTATATTGGAAACAGCTTCATTAAAAGATCTGGAAGTAACAATTTTATTTAAAGTACCTGCTAATGAACACAATCTATGATATAAAAACAGTTTTGATTTTTTTAAGTTGCATGTTTCCTACACACACACACACACACACACACACAAATAGAAACAGAGAGACTATGACTGAGAGAATCAGAAAAAAGAAAAAGAAACAGTGAGAAAGAAACAGAAACAGAGAGAGAAATAGATATACATACACATAGAGAAAGACAGAGATAGGACAGAGACAGGGGAGGTTGGGAGGAAAGAAGGGAAGAAGAGAGGGAAGAAGGGAGAGAGAATGTATATGTTCTTATCTAGGGGAAGTGACATTTCAGTCTATGAAAGTTAGAGGAAAAGATCTAAGAGAACAACTTATCTATCTCCTCTGTGGTACAGCTGAGGAAACTGAGCCCAAAGATGGGTAAGCATGTGACCAAGCTTTCTCTATCACCTCAACCTCCTCAACTTCCATGACTTCCTTGTCTATCTGAAGCCTTTTTTGATCCCAATCTTTCCACAACTACTAGTGCCTTCCTTGCCAAATTTATGTTAGCTATTTTGTATATATTTGTATCTATTCACTTTATTCTTGTATCTATTTTACATAAACCAGTTACAGTTATCTCCTCCATTAGAACATTAGCTCATTGGAAAGGATTGCTTCATTCTATGAACTTGCACCACCAAGTGCTTAGCATAGTGCTTGGAACAGAGCAGGTACTTAATAAATATTGTGCTAGTAAAGTGATAGCTAAGACTTTATGATCACATGGAATTCTAACAACATCGAGATCCTGAATGGCAAAATATCTCATCAATTGCAGTTTACTCTTTTTTGACTTTTCTTGCTCCTCTACTTCCCTTAAATCTCCTTTCTATGATCAAAAGCTCCAGTCCCTCAAAACCTGCTGTTTTTTCCTACTTGCATCCCTAGCTCTGGTTTCACTTACCTGCAGTCCCAATCTTGATCCCAGGACCAGTCATTTGTATGATTTACTGTGCTCTCATTCTATAATTCCTCATTCCCTATTATTTTGCTGCCTCTGATCTGTGAATCCACCTTTTCAACTCATACTCTTAAGAATCCCAGATAAAGTTATAGAACTTGCTTATTATTTTGATGACAAATTTCTGGTACATAGTATCAGTGGAATTCTCTATTCAGCTATCTTATTCGGCTCTCACTGACTTCTTACTATACTCCCCATTAGCTATTCCAGATCTTCCCCCCCTCCCTCTCCTTTATTTCCTGTATTTTGTAAATCTTGCATAAATGTGAGCTATTTTCATCTTAAGTCTCTCCCTCTTGCCCAACTCCTCCTCTATTTAGGATTGTTTTTACTATTCTATTCCATTTGACTAATAGCCTCCTGTCTCTCTTCTCTTTTCACCACAAAATTCCTGAAAAAAAAAAAAAAAAAAAAAAAAAAAGTAGTCTGCAATCAGTTCCTTCTTACCTTCCTAACACTTTCTTATCACCTATGTTATTTCTCAATCCCTTGAAATCTAGCTTTGGCTCCCATGATTTTATTAAAACAGTTGTACCAAGAATAACTAAAATGCTTTTTAACATCAAATCCAAAGACTTTTTCTTGGTTTTGGTTTTTTTTCTTTTAGTTTTGGATGATGTCGATTACCTCTTCTATCTGGATAAATTGTTTTCTTTTAGTTTTCAAGACTTTAAATCCTCCTGATTTTTCCACCTCACTAACTGTTCCTTCTCTGATTCACTGAATCTCCTTCCTTTTCGGTAAAACAAATCTGATATTCCCAAAGGTTCTTATCTATACTCCCTTGCTCCTCCTTTCTACTTTCTCTGTTTGTAAATTTGTTCTTCATCAAATGTAATTATCTATATCTCTATCTTTGACTTCTCTCTTGAGGTCCAGACTTCCTATCTTAAACTATGCATTTTGACTAAGCATGCCCCAAATTACTTGTATTTCCTCAAAAAAAAAAAAAAAACATCCTTTCCCTTCTTTCTTATTTTACATTTAGTTATTTGTGTACATATTTATCTCCATATAGACCTCCCCATCCAGAGAATGTAAAGCCTATAAGGCCAAAAAATATTTCTTTTCATTTGTTTTTATATGCTCAATATCTTGTCTTAAGCATGGTAGGATTCCATGGAAAAGCAATCAGCATTCATCCATTTGACCCACATTCCTATCTTTATTGATTCATACATCACACTTTTCTTCTCAGGTGAAGATGTTGTCAGATTCAATTATCTGTCTTGTTTGTCACTTGCTTTTTCTTTTTTGCTTGCTCACTTTTTCTCTCATTTGTTTTCTGTGTCTGTCTCTGTCTCTCTGTCTGTCTCTCTGTCTCTCTGTCTGTCTCTCTGTCTCTCTCTGTTTCTCTGTCTCTCTGTCTCTCTCTGTCTCTCTCTCTCTCTCTCTCTTTCTCTCTCTCTCTCTCTCTGTCTCTCTCTCTCTCTCTCTCTCTCTCTCTCTCACACACACACACACACACACACACACACACACACTCATCCCCTCTTCTCTACATCCAGTCCAGTTCATGCCTACATGAACTAGTGCATTAGCCCATCCACTTAACTCCACCCACTCTCCACAATACATCCTTCAAATGACTTTCAGACTTCTTATGTACCATAACGACCAGTTCATTTCACCATTTCATATTCTTCATTGTTCCCATATTGTCTGTCAAATAAAATTCAAATTCAATATTCTGGCATCTGAGACCCCTCTAACTCACACACACACACACATACACACACACACAAATCACTCATTGAATTTTCTATGTATTAGCCCTTTAGCCTTATTCATATTATGCCCTACACCTCCATGAATGCCCTCCATGTATCTTTTCACTATTCAGATCTAACTTTCTTCTGTAAAGAGTGTTTGGATTCACATATTTTCCTGAGGGAATCTTGATAGATTCACTCCCAAATATTTTATGATAGTTATTTTGAAAGAGTGTTCTCTATCTAGTGCTTTCTATTGAGGTCTGTTGGTTTTATATGTAGGCATAATGATAATTTATGTGAATATATTTTATGTCTTACAACTATATTGAAATTATTTCAATTAAATTTTTAGTCTTCATGTATCTTCATCTTTTGAAAAATTATTTCAATTGTCATATTTTCAGGTAATCTTCCCTAATTCTTGCAGTCAATAACTGTTATTTCCCTCTCATATGTCACATAATACTAGGTCTATATTTCCTTTATGTGAATAACCTTATTGTTATTTGGATACTACAAAATTTCCCAGCTATCTTTAAACTGTGTCACCTATTTTCTTTGATTGGAAGTCATATTCCTACTAATAGGGTCCATGAAAGGTCAGTTTTCACCTGATCTTGTCCAGAACTAACCCATCATTTAACTTCCTCTACTGTCCATTCTCCAAACCTTTCCAACTCTAGCTCTCCCATATATATATAGTCTTCTCAGGGCAGGGACTTGCTTGTATTTTTATCCCTAAATGCTTATTACAGTGCCTAACATACAATATAAGCAATTTGGTAAAGTGTCACATGTTTTTTAAAAATAACTAAACTATGCAAAACCCAATAATAAAAACCACAGAGCTTATGAAGAAATGGGGTTAGGGGGATAATGCTCAAAAAATGAATCAGTGACAAATAGAGAATACATAGAAATCTAATAAAAATGTTAACACAATTTTTATAAATGGTAAATGATTATGAAATTTATAAATATTACAATAAATAGTGATTGTATCTGCACTCTTTGCTGAATGAGCAAATTTTGGGCAGTTATCATATGCAGCCTTTAATAAGATAAAAGAACATAATTAGAAATGGTTTCCAGTTGTACCCATTTGAACTAAGGAGGTTTGGGGCATGGCATTAGGAATGCCATTTTCTCAGAGTCTCTTCTTCCTTTCAATGCTCTAGACATCTAAACAAATATACAAAAACAACTTTCCTATGCTACTTTTTTATGTCCTTAGATTTAATTTTTCAGGTTTGGATTTGAAGAAGGGCACGACAGCTCTCATGGACCATTGTTAAAAGATCCTCTCCATCTTTCTTTTCCATGTATCCTCTTTCTTCAGAGAGCCTCCAAAACTCCCACCAACAAAAGGGAAAACTACCTTTTTCGATTTTGATTTTGTGTTAGTTTCATCTATTCCCAGCCCTGGACTTCAATATACCAAGATGTAGAGTATGAGAGTAATTAGGAGAAGAAGGCTGTTTGGTTCTTTCCAATAGCCAGAAGTGCCCCCAATTATACCTACTAAAGTCATGTCTGATAGCTAACCAATAGCCTTGCAATTTGGGGAAGGAGTTTCCTACCAAAAGATCTAACTATTGTGTATATTATTTTGTGTATTGTTATGTATATTATTACTTCAATATATAGGGGTATATTTTTTAATGTGGATAATCAACTCTGGGATTACACTTCAACTCTACTAAGACTAGAAAATTGGATCCCCAGAGGATAGCTGGTTAAAATTTGATTTAGAATTCTAAGGATAAACCATGAGGGACTAGAACTTTTTTTTTACTAGTAATTCATAACCCCCCATGAATGTGTTTCTCCCCAATGATTCCCAAGTACTATCAGTTAGCCAATTTAACTTTATTAGATTTAGTTAGGGGCATTCACTAAGTTGGCATGACAAGAACAGTTGATACAAAACATTCCATTATCCCTTGCTCCCACAAAGTCTTGAACACCCTTTTCCACAAATACACATAGAGTTCAAGTAAAAGTGGACTCAAATTTATAGAAGATGTGACATAGCTCCTCATCCATGGAAGTTCATTTCTCTTATTTTGCAGTCCTCATACTGCATAAAGGTCCCCTTAGATTTTTCTCTTGATTTTCTTGAAGAGTCTTGAAGCTGCTTTTCCTCATTGTATCTGGTTTGTACTCAGCTCTCCAAGCAGGAAACTGCTAGGACACCAATGAACATCTTTCCAAGTTCACAAGATCCTCCTATGTTTAAGAAAGGGAAGAAGAAAACACACCAATTTTCTTCTTAAAGACTGAAATAATTCTCTTCTGGCTAGCTCCTGCAATGCTTTAATCTATTATAGCTTGCTATTATCATAAAAGTTTTATGAGATATAAATGAATCTTTTCAGCCAATTTCAATCCATAAATTGTATAGTCATTTAATTTAATGCTTTTCACTCTTTCCAAATTGATCAAAGACACTTTACCTTTAATATCCTTAAAATGACTTTGATTACAATTAGCTATTTATTTTTTCTTAACCTGATAAAAGGATCAAAACCAGAGTATTTTGCTAGTTATTTCAGTTGGACTTGGGATAATTGCTTAATTGATTTTACTTCCATATACTTATAAACAAAATGTTAAAATGCTTGTTTTGTGTTCTGGAACAAATTGTTTTATTTTAGTTAGCCCTTGGACATATTTTCATATACTTTTTCTCCTCTGACATCTTATAATAAATCCCTTTGTTTTCTTGAATATTGCTAACTATATCTCTAATAAGAAAGTTTCTGAAAACAAAATTTATTTTTTGGAACACTTTCTCTTGACTAATAAAAATAGCACTATCATTTACTAAAGCCAGGTGAGATGAAAACACCTAAATGATATTTCACAAAAATCTGATGTTAGAGTTAGTATAAGTGTTTCTTCCCCCTTACAGAATGGAATCCCTCTGTGCCTTAGTTGGCAGTGTTTATGAGTAGATGTGCCAGAAAAATTTCATCACCTAGGGGCCTAACATTTAGGTATGAACCTTTCTGAACTTACCCAAGCAGATCTGAGTCTACAAACACAGAGTTCATAACTGTAGAGTTTAAAAGGACAGCAGAGGCTATTTGATTTAAATCCCTCACTTTATAAATGAAGAAGCTGAGTCTCAGGATAATTTCAGAAAGTGAATTGCCCATGGATACCTAAAAGTAAATATTAGAAATAGAATTTAGACCCATATCTGCTAGTTTGCAGTTAGGTGGTATGGTGGATGGAACACTGGGCTTGGAATCAGAAAGACTTATGAGTTCAAATCCAGCCTTAGACAATTATTAGCTGTGTTAACTAACTTTAAATAAGTCACTTAATTCTGCTTCAGTTCTTCATTTTTGAAAATAAGCTAGAGAAAGAAATGGAAAGCCACTCCAGTATCTTTGCCAAGGACATACCAAAATGAGATCATTACAGAAACAAATGTATAGTAACCTCTAATTCCCAAAGTAAATGTTCATTCTTTTGTGCTATACTGCAGTTGATCACCTAATGTGCACTTGAAATCTTTCCTGTTTGATAGGATCAGGGTTTAGCTTCAAGAAACTAGTATCAGATCCATGCCACAATGAGACAATGAGATGTGAGGATGGAGAGAGTAAACGAGGGATATGTTGATTAAATAAATCACTCCACCTAATTTAAAGTAACTGAGGCATTAAAATAGATGTGAAAAATCCTTAAGCAATTTAGAAAGAGAAAATTCTTACAACAGTCAATAAAAATTACACTATACTGCACACACACACACACACACACACACTACATAAGTTTTGTCTGAGGAGTTAGTCTTGCCCTTACATAGCTTGAATAAGAAGCAAGTCACTTCAAAGCTCAGTATCCTACTATTTATTAGTCAAGCCAAACTCCTGAGAAAGAATTTCTTTGGGATGATAAAAAGAACTCCAAATTTCAAGAAGTCATGAAAATGGTGGCATTCTCATAGGTATCTTAGCACAAAAAGTGTGAGACATTCAACTTGTAGGTCATATGTAGGTTGGCAACATTCTCAAGTCTGTCTTGAACATGATAAAAATGAAATTAAGAAATACTTTTTTAAATTACAATAAAATATAGATAATGTTAATATGTGGTTTTCCAAATAAATGCATGCCTGCAAGAGTCCTTATGTATGATTTAATGGCCTCCATTTCTTTTTTCTTTTTTTTTTTAATTTTTTTTTCTTTCACAAAAAATTTATGCATAGGTAATTTTTCAGCATTGACAATTACCAAACCCTTTGTTTCAATTTTTCCCCTCCTTCTCCCCACCCCTTCCCCCAGATGACAGGTTGACCAATACATGTTAAATATGTTAAAGTATAAGTTAAATACAATATATGTATACATGTCCAACAGTTATTTTGCTGTACAAAAAGAATTGGACTTTAAAACAATGTATAATTAGCCTGTGAAGGAAATCAAAAATTCAGGCGGACAAAAATAGAGTGATTGGGAATTCTATGTAGTAGTTCATAGTCAACTCCCAGAGTTCTTTCGCTGGGTGTAGCTGGTTCAGTTCATTACTGCTCTATTGGAACTGATTTGGTTGAAGAGGGCCTCATGCATCAGAAATGATCATCATATAGTATTGTTGTTGAAGTATATAATGATCTCCTGGTCCTGCTCATTTCACTCAGCATCAGTTCATGTAAGTCTCTCCAGGCCTTTCTGAAATCTTCCTGCTGGTCATTTCTTACAGAATAATAATATTCCACAATATTCGTATACCACAGTTTATTCAGCCATTCTTCCATTGATGGGCACCTATTCAGTTTCCAGTTTCTGGCCACTACAAAGAGGGCTGCCACAAACATTCTTGCTCATACAGGTCCCTTTCCCTTCTTTAAAATCTCTTTGGGATATAAGCCCAGTAGTAACGCTGCTGGATCAAAGGGTATGCACAGTTTGATAACTCTTTGAGTAAAATTTTAAATTGCTCTCCAGAATGGCTGGCTATATTCACAATTCTACCAACAATGTTTCAGTGTCCCAATTTTTCCACATCCCCTCCATCATTCTGCATTATCTTTCCCTGTCATTCTAATGGCCTCCATTTTTATTTTAGTTTGACACCACTGTCTTACCAGTGTCCCTGGAAGAGCAGTAGTTAATGACAATGAATGTTTATATCAGGAGTAAACAAAACATAAACTAAAACAGGCTGTTTCAGAAATATAAAAGAAGTCTAACAGAAATGTGTTGTTGTTGTTCAATCATTTCAATCAATCAATGTCTGACTTTTTGTGACCCTGCTTGAGATTTTCTTGCCAAAGATACTAGAGGAGCATTTCCTGCTCCTGCTTATATAAATGTGGAACTGAGCAAACAGAATTAAGTGACTTTCCCAGAGTTACATAAATTTATGACCAAAGAAGAACCAGAGAACATTATGAAAACAAAATGTACAACTTTGATTAAAGTAAAAAGTTTTGACATAAACAAAACCACCAAAAACAAGAAAGGGTTGTACAAAACTGGGGAAAAAAATCTGTACAGACAGCATTTCTGATAAAGGTCTCATTTCTAAAATATATATTAAAAACTGTGTCAAATTTATAAGAATACAAGCCAATTGATAAATGGTCAAAGGATATTAACAGACAATTTTCAGATGACAAATTAAATCCAATTATAATTATATGAAAGAATGATCTCAATAACTATTGATTGGAGAAGTGAAAATTAAGACAATTCTGAAGTACCATTCCTACTTCTCAGATTGGCTAAGATGACAGGAAAAGATAATGATAAATGTTGGAGGAGACATGGGAAAACTGGGACACTAATGCATTGCTGGTGGAGTTGTGAAATGATCCAACCATTCTTGAAAGCAATCTGGAACTATGCCCAAAGGGGCTATAAAACTGTTCATGCCCTTTGGCACAGCATTGCCATTACTGGAAATCATAAAGAAGGGAAAAGGACCCACATGTGCAAAAGTCTTTGTAGCAGTTCTTTTTATAGTAGCAAAGAATTGGAAAAGGAGTGCATGCCCATCAATTGGGGAATGATTGAACAAGTTGTGGTATTGAAGGTAATGGAATATTATCATTCTATAAAAAATGATGAACAAGCTAATTATAGAAAGGCCTGGAAATATTTACATGAACTGATGTTGAGCAAAACAAGCGGAACTAGGAATGCATTGTACACAATGACAGCAAGAACATGCAATGACCAATTATGAAAGGTGCCTCTGCATCCAGAAAAAGGTCTAAGGAGATTGAATGTAAATCAACACATGCTATGTTTACTTCTTTTTTCTGTTTTGTTTTGTTTTTTAAACTCTCCCATGGTTTTTTTTTTTTCTTTTGCTCAGATTTTCCTCTCCCAATATTATTCATAAAGCAATGTGTATTAGAAATAAATAAACTTATTACAATAGAAAAAGAGTTACATATCTAGTAAATATCATAGGCTAGATTTGAATTTGGGAAGATGAATCTTCCTGACTCCAGACCTGCACTCTAGCTGGCATCTAGAAAAAGCACACTATACCTGAAGAACCATAAGGACCCCATGAAGGAAAAAAGGTTTCTGTCAACAAGATTATGAATTACCCTTTTGCCATGTATACTCTCAAAGTTTCAACCTATTTTCCTTTGAACTTTGTATGTATATGTGAAACAGTATGCCAGCCCATCTTCCCTTTGAAAGGATGTTTGGATGTTTTTTATTCTACCACATTAGGAAAAAACAATTTCTAAAACATGATAAATCTAACTGGCTAATTTATAGTAACTGATTATCAATTTTGGGAATACACTGGTTGGGGCTCATAAGTCATATAAGGAGAAGCCCTCAAACCCAAAAAGCTTTGTGAAGGTATAGTAAGCCATATTCTGGAGACCTGATCTGGCACTACAAAAATAGTTTGGGGATAGTAGTCTATACTGTAAAGATATCAGAAAAGGAGGACTGAAGCAATAAGTCAGTTAAAAAATATAATGCTATTTTCTGTTACCTTAAGTAAAACTATCTGCTTGGCAAACTTCTAATAAATGCTTATTATTTTAAGTTTTCCCAACCATTAGCAGGAATGCTACAGTGTATGATAGCTGCCCAAGTCAGTTCAGTTCAGCTCTATAAAATAGGCAAGGCAGATAGGCTAAAATGGAAATCAAGCCTGACCTGGATTTTTCTGAAATTCTCAAATCCTCTGACAAAATCAGAGAAATTAAGCTGAGCAACGCTTTGACCATTAACTATCTCATTCCTTTTGACCACAGAATTTTGCAAATAACACACCCAAATCTGTGGGGATAATCAAGGACAGGAGTCAACTTAGCCTTCAATGAATAATGCCCACCCTTCCCCATGAGTATTCTGCAACCATTCTTGATTTCATCTGAAATTGTATGTTTATTTTCAGTCAAACCTCACTGGACATTTGTTGCTAGATCAAGGGTTGGAAAAGTCCACTAAACCAATATCCTCAAGTCAGAGAGCATGACCTCAAGAGGCCTGCAAATTCAGGGCTGACAGCCAGGAAGCCAGTCAGCCCTGTTCATACTCTCCTTTCCATTCCAGGAAATTTGCTTGCTTTTAATCTTTCAGTTTCTTCTACGGAAAAGGAATTTTTACAAAGCATCAATGAAGGTTTGGACAAGTAAATAGCAAGCATGCATGAAACACTTTGAAGAGGGAACACTCCATGCCTTGAGTGCCATTTTTTAGATTCCTGAATCCCTTGAGAAAGGCAGCTTAGTACAAGTCTCTTCTCAGAGTCCCAGATCCTGGATGCTTTAAGTGGCCACTTCCAGAAAAGTCAAGTTCAGTTTCCAGGCGGAACAATTTTAAAACTCCCCAGCGGAGCTGGAACCTCTGGAAAGAGGTTTAAAAAAAGTCAACAACCTTCTTGGCCAGGTAAAATAGCACAACATATGGTCTTTATTCAGTTCCTTTGTGCCTGCTGCAGAAAGTGTCTGAGAATAGGGTGTGGAGTGATATTCCTTCTGCACTCTTCAGTGTCATCCTTTAACTTCCCTTTATTTACTGAGAACTAATAAAAAAAAATGTTTTTTGAAGTCCTTAACTACTTTCCAATGTTGTTTTTCTCCTGGACCTTGTGACTTAATTTGCTCCTTTTCTTGAACCATCACCTTCTTCACCTACATATTTCCTATCATGTTTCTTTCCTTTAACACATTATGTATTCATTCCCATTTCTTTTCCATGTGCTTTCATTTTAAAAATGTTTAAATCTTTGCCAGGATTCTCTTTAATTGCTCTTCAAAGGCAGCCTCAACTTAGCAGGATGGCCTTATTGTGAGATCTGACTTTTCTTGTAGAACTTTATGAATCTTTCTGAGCCTCAGTTTACTCAACTGTAAAACAGAAAAATAAACACTACTTGCCTAATTCATCAGCTGTTCTAATCAATCAATCATCAAACATTTATTAAATACCTACAATTTACCAGGGTCTGCTTCAGATTAAGGGGCTTCAAAGACAAAAATGAAATAATCTTTGCACTTGGGGTACTAGGATCAAATAAGATAAAGCATGTGAAGTAGAAGCAATTATTTATCGGCACTTTTCAGACTGGTAGAATCACTGAGACTAAAGCTCTGTTTATAGTGAGCCTTGTACAAAGAAGAATGAAATCTCTATGCAGTGTCTAATGGTATATTGTTATTTGCATATGGCAATTGGAAGATTTAGAGCCTTTGGTGAAATTCTAGCAAATGATATCCCTGAAGCAATGCAAGCTAGCTAAATTGGCTCTTAAAGCCCAGTAATAATATCTGTCACCCAATTGAAAGATTAGTATAGACAGGACTAAAACCTTCCAGACTTTAAAAGGAATGCATTTAGGAGATTGTAAATTTAGAGCTGAGAGTCGACTTCAGAGATTAGCTAGTCCAACCCTTTCATTTTACAGTTAAGGAAAGGCCTAGAGAAGTGAAAAAAATTACTTGCCCAATGTCATACAAATAATTGGTGTGCTTGATAATTAATAACAATAAATCAACATGCATTTATTAAGAGCTATTGTGTTTGAGGAGCAGCTGCAGTGGTTAGAATATCAGATCTGGAATCAGGAAGACATCTTTATGAGTTCAAATCTGGCCTCAGGCAACGACTAGCTAGGTGACCCTGGGCAAGGTATTTAACTCTTTTTGCCTCAATTTCTTCATCTGTAAAATGAACTGCAAAAGGAAAATGCAAAAAACAACCAAAAAAACCAACAAAACAAAACAAAACCAAAACCCAGCATTTTTGACCAGAAAATTCTAAATAGGGTCACAAAAAAGTTGGACATGGCTGACACACCTGGGTAGATATTATATTTGAGTCCTTTTATTATGATCAGACTGCAATGGAACAATCTCTGCCCTGAAAAAGCTTACATTCCAAAGTGGGAAACAATATAAATTGCCAACATATTGGCCTAGCTTATCCTGTTACAAATCTATGAAAATATGGTTTGTTCTGAATAGTACTCACCACTATAACAAAGATATTGAATTATTTATTCAATCACAAGTCAATTATGTATTTTCTCATCTACTGCTTAGTTTCAGAATTCCATTTTAGTCCTTCTAATCTTTTCCTAATTCGGGCCTTCCAAGGCCTTAATCAGAGCTTTCATTTTTCATCTGGTGTTTTATCTAGGATATTGTCATTTCTTCACTGTAGGCACCAAGAACAAAATATAAATGTCATTCAATTCCAGAGCAGAATTAACATTGAAAGTTTAATTACTGCCTGATTTTGTGTGTGTGTGCTTTCTTGCTTCCTTGCTTCCTGATAATCAGTGAAGAAATTAAATTACAACAAATGTGCATTGTCATCGTATCAGATGACTTACTTTTCAAATGGTAAATTGATATTTTTGTCAAATTTGAGCTTTTTTGTTGTTATTGTTCTTAGAATCTTTTCAGCCTGCAAGATGCTTCAACCCAGGAACTCATGCCTTATCAATACTCTCTATGAGATGGAAGGTGAAAATCAGAGTTTTTTCTAGAACCTTCTTAAAAGGAAGGTTTGCCATCTTTTTTATTTCCAACTTGGCTAAATTCCAGCTAGCATCTTCTTTTTCTTCCTCTGTGTTTCAGTTTCCTTTTGTGTGATATGGACCCCCTACCCCCTTAGATGGTCAGCATCTTAGGAACCTAATTTTAAACAACCTAATTTTTAATCCAAGTATCACTCTACTTATCTGTTAATATTTCAAATGTTCATTTTTCTTTTAAATAACCAGTGCCTATCCATAGAACAATGTTTATAATTGTTTCTATAATAAGTACTTGGGCTATAAAAGCCAGAGTGGGAGGCAGGGGGAGTAGAGGCGATGCAGGAGGGAAAAAAAATTAGTTGATTTAGAATCAGAGAGCAATTGAGATTTAAAACCTGATTCTTCTCACTTTTACTCATATGACCTTGGGTGGGTCCCTTCCCTTTATAACCTTTAGTTTCCTTATCTATAAAATCAAGAAGAAATTTGAACAAATGGTATCTTTTTAAAGTTCTAAGTCTATGTAATATGAGAAAAACTCTTATGAATTAAAATAAAGTAATCAAAATCAGAAACCAAAATATGTCTAGAATAACATAAATAAAAACAATGCTAAAATTTTTTGTATCAACTTTTTGGGTTCATAAAAATGTATTTATAGTTAGTCCATGTTCCATTAACCTTTCTTACAGTCAAGACAGTTTTTATTTCTCCCATTTCACAAATGATAACAAAATTAAGTCATAAGGCCCAGGTCATACTATTAAGTGGCAAAAAGGACACTCTCTTGTTAGCTTTTTTTTTGTTTTGCTAACAATATCTATAGAACAATATCTTTCTATCTCTAGGAGAATATGTCTTGGTTACCAAGCTTAGGAACACTACTGCTGATTGTTTAGCTTGAACCTTTAGGATTCTTTTTATCTTCTTAAAATTGAACTTATTTCGCTGACTCTAAATTCATGGTATCTGATCCCAGTCAGTCCTTTGCCAATGTTTGATAAGTGGATATACACTTAGATTATTGCAGTAGGCTTCTGGCTGATCTCATTGCTTCAAACTTCTCCCCAATTCAATCTATCTTCTACTTGACTTTCAAAATGATTCTTCTAAGGCAAAAGTCTGACATTATCTCTGGAGTTGTACTTCTCTATTAACTCCAAGAATAGATATAAAATTTTCTATTTGACGTTTAAAGTTCTTTATAACCTGGTCTACTCCTAGCTTTCCAGTTTTCTTATACCATATTCCCCACTATGTATTCTGCAATCCAAAGATACTGACCCTTGAATACAGTCAATCTTCTACTTAAACAGAAAAAATGTTCCTAGAAAATGGTGACAAAGGGGGAAAAAATGAGAATGTTGATACATTGAATCTATGGGAAATAGGGGATTAGGTTATTTTGACTCATTAAAATAGTTGAAAATTCACTTTTATGCATGTAATTCTTTATAAAAAACAAACAAACAACATTAATCCTAATAATATGCACTTTTCCTAATATATTAACAATGAAACAGTCCATGAAATGAAGAGAAGTAACACTGAATTGGGGAGAAAGGGTCAGGGAAATGGTTGAAAAGAGCCCTGAGATAAAAATAAACAACAAACAAATAAATAGAGATTATTATTTTTTTTTTAAAAAAGGAAAAGAGCAACCAGTCATCTCCGATCTCTTGAACTGCACCTGCCTTAGCGTGAGTCGAACCTCCCTGTCCAAGTGGGACACTCTCACCTGGATCATTCAGCACAGCCTGGCCCATTAGATGGACAGTTTGGAAGAAGCAAGCTGTGCTGCTCTAAGAGGTAAATTATGCGGTTCTAGGTATCCAGGTAGGCATTAGCAAAAAAGCCTTGCTTACTCCAGGAGGCAAGCACAGATAAGATCACTTCAGCCTAAATTGGGCCTTTTGTTCTTAAGTATCCCTTTTGTTCAAGTGGATTGTTGATTACAGTCTCACACTAGGTGGAAGTCTCTGGAAATACCACCTTTATCTTATCCAATCAGGAAGCCAAGTTATGATGTCAAACCCTCCATCCTTCCACCCCCCAGTTTATATTTCTTTCATAAAAAGATTTAACTGTATCTCACCAACTCACTAACTCCATTTTTAGGGGTAACTGGCCAGTCAATGGCATATCATCTTTCTCCTTGTTATAACTAACTCTGGTTGGTCAGCTAACTTCTCTTGGAATTTAGCCCACTTTAAATTAACAGTGTAATAAAATCTTTGTCCTTTGATTTGGAGGTCTGTACCTACAAATTCTTTTGAGATGACTTGAAATAACAATTTGGAGATATAACCTTGTACTCCATCTTTTGGTGGATAACCTCAACATCTTGGTGGCCTGGTATGGGGAAAGTCTTTACCCCAAATCTTAACATGATCACCATTTCATTTGTCTACAAACTTATCCACTTTTTCTTTTTCTTCCTCCCTCCCTTCCTTCCTCCCTCCCTCCCTTCCTTCCCTCCCTCCCTTCCTTCCTCCTCTCCCTTTTCCCTCCCTCCTTTCTTTCTTTCTTTCTTTCTTTCTTTCTTTCTTCTTTCTTTCTTTCTTTCTTTCTTTCTTTCTTTCTTTCTTTCTTCTTTCTTTCTTTCTTTCTTTCTTTCTTTCTTTCTTTCTTTCTTTCTTTCTTTCTTTCTTTCTTTCTTTCTCTTTTCTTTCTTCTCTTCTTTCTTTCTTCCTTCCTTCCTTCCTTCCTTCCTTCCTTCCTTCCTTCCTTCCTTCCTTCCTTCCTTCCTTCCTTCTCTTCCTTCCTTCCTTCCTTCCTTCTTTCTTTCCTTTCCTTTCCTTTCCTTTCCTTTCCTTTCCTTTCCTTTCCTTTCCTTTCCTTTCCTTTCCTTTCCTTTCCTTTCCTTTCCTTTCCTTTCCTTTTCCTTTCCTTTCCTTTCTTTCCTTTCCTCTTCCTTTCCTTTCCTTTCCTTTCCTTTCCTTTCCTTTTCCTTTCCTGTTCCTTTCCTTTCCTTTCCTTTCCTTTCCTTTCCTTTCCTTTCCTTTCCTTTCCTTTCCTTTCCTTTCCTTTCCTTTCCTTTCCTTTCCTTTCCTTTCCTTTCCTTTCCTTTCCTTTCCTTTCCTTTCCTTTCCTTTCCTTTCCTTTCCTTTCCTTTCCTTTCCTTTCCTTTCCTTTCCTTTCCTTTCTTTCCTATTTTTTTTTTCATTTCATTCATCACTTACTTAAGTTATTTTAGTGCTTTGTGGAGCAAATTCAGTTATACTTTCATGAATACCCTTTTCCTTTTTGAGATTAATGCATTCAAATCAAACTGGCAGCAGAAAGCAACTGAAAATGTTCCCCTACAAAGTTTGTCTAACTCTTATTTTCTCACCAAACATCATCACTGGTTTTGCACATTTGGGCTTAGAGGCTAAAGGATTTGTACTTTTGCGGCACAATTACTTGAATTTTAAAGACAAGGAAAATGTGCAAGAAATGCATGGGAAGCTAAGAGATAATTGAATCCCCTTCATATGTCAACATAAAGAAAATAGAGGGATAATTTAAAGCATTTTTATACAGACACAATTGGGGCAGCCTATGTGACAGGTGAACATACACACTCTATGATATATAGCATTCCTCTCTCTACTCAAATTTGCACTGGAGGAAAAATTGTATCTATGTTTTTAAAACAACACTGAAAATTGAGACTTATGTAATTTGGCCAAACTGTAATCTTATTGAAATTAACTACCAGATTCCAAAAACTATGTATAAGACAAATCACTTGTGAGAAGAGTCAGCTGGAATAGATTACAACAGTAGAATTGTCATCATCATCAATTTCCAGGTGTGTACATCTGGTAATCCTGACAAAGAAAACTCTGGATTACTCTGTGTATGTATGTCTTTTTTGTCTCTCTCTCTCTGACTCTGTCTCTATATACACACACACATTATGAATCTGACATTTTTAGTCTATGTTGCTATGTTTTTTAATCAGGTCAACCCCTTCCTGTCATAATATGCTAATTGATTTTCTGTGGGAGTCAAAACTAACCAAGGTGTTAAACCACTGTTTTGATAAAGAAGAAAAGGAAATGACACTTAAAATGTGTGACCAGTTCATAAATTCCCAAAGATCAAAATTGCTGGTATGATATGAACTATTAGGAGGTCTGTGGAAATGCTGTGTGTATTTGTTTATCTTTTAACCTGAGGTGAATGGATGTTCTCAATACTTTTTGAAGTCTAAAAATTGTAAGAGAAAGGTTTCCATGCTGGGAGATATTTAACCCTTTTTTATACTCAAGTGCCACTAGCAAGATTGGGAAAGCAGAAGACAAAGAGAAACAGGAGAAAAATGAAGGATAAATCATTTTAAGAAGAAGAAGACAAAAAGGAGAGAAGAAAAATGAAAAATTAGAAGAAAAGGGTTTGGAGCTGCTAGAAAAGGGTTTGGGACAGTGGATAGAGCATAGGCTGTGGAGTTAGAATTAAAGTTCAAATTCAATCTCCAATATGTACTAGTTGTGTAATACTGAGAATGACTTAATCTTTGTTTATCTCAGTTTCCTCAATTTTAACTTATTTTATTATGAGGATAATTATAGCATTTGCATACCAGGGTTGTTGTGAAGAGATAATATTTGTAAAGCACTTAGTACATGGCACATAGTAAACACTATGCATACATGTTAGTGATTTATTGTTATTGTTATTATGACAATCATTATTTATTAAAATGTTCAGTCAAATTCTGGGTTTATACCGGCTGAATTTTCTGACCCCCAGGTCAGTCACTTCAACTCTATGAACCTAATTTTCTTTATAAAAAAAATGAAAATCACAATCTTCCCAGGGTTAAAAGGAAAAAAAGTATTCTGTACATCTTAAAGTGTTATTATAAATCTAGCCAGTGACCTAATCATCATGGAATGGCAGTGCTTAGAAGAGGGTTTAGATGTTTAGTCAACTTCCTCATTTGACAGAAAAGAGACCTGAGATTGTGAGAGTTGAAATCATCTTAACCAATGTCACACAAAGAGTTGCAAAGTCAGGACTAAAAGCCATGTCTCCTGATTATCTCCATTTCATAAGGAAACTTAAGAAGTCCAGAGGATAAACATGAAATAAATTTTTTAAAAGTGACTGATCAACCAGTTCCAATTGTTCAGTGAAAGAAAGCCATATACACCCAAAGAGAGGCCTGAGGGAACTGAGTATGGACCACTGTAATGTTATCTTCTCTAAATTGTAATGTTCTCCATGAGCAGGTTTCTTGGGGAGCTTTTGGAAGCAGCCTTAATTTCAGTTCAGTTCAATAATCTCAAATGCAGCCAGGAGTTAAAGTCCAGATCCTTTATTTTCTCCTTCAAAATATTGAATCTTTTCTTGGGGCCTGGTTAGCTTTAGTAGAAGCCTGTCTCTCTCCTTAGTTCCCAGGGCTCTCTCTGAAGGTTTCCAGCAAGCACAAAGATGGAAGTTGGAATGAATCTTGACTCCTTCTCCCAGAGAGTGGGCTTGTGGGTTTCTGACTTGTGAATCTCCTGGAAGTCCAAGAGTGGGCTTGTCCTCTAGTGAGCTTGTGAACTCCTCCTTATATATGCTCTCTAAAGGTGTGAATGTGTGAACAGTATGAACTCCTTTAAAGGTGTGAATTACTTTAAAGGTATGAACTAAGTACATAAGCATTAGCACTTTGTTTCAAGTTCTGGCCCATAACAGACCACAACATAGCATTTTCACTCTTTCTGTTGATGTTTGCTTGCATTTTGTTTTCCTTCTTAGATTTTTCCCCCTAGATCCAATTTTTCTTGTGCAGCAAGATAACTGTATAAATATGCATACCTATATTGGATTTAACATATTTGACATGTATTGGACTACCTGCCATCTAGAGGAGAGGATGGGGGGAAGGAGAGAACAGAAAGTTTTGTAAGGGTCAATGTTGAAAAATTACTCATTTGTAAATAGAAAGCTTTAATTTAAAAAAAGTGACTGACCACAGAAGAGGGAAAGAAATAGCAGAAGTTTTTTGTTTTTTTTTTTTAATCATTTAATGGCCATTAATAGTCCATTAATGGGCAGTAATTTGAGAAACTAGATGGTTCAGTTGATAGAGCACTAGGCCTGGAGTCTGGATGATTCATTTTCCTGAGTTCAAAACTGTCCTCAGATACTTACTAGATGTGTGACCCTGAACAAGTCACTTAACTATTTGCCTCTGTTTTTTCATCTGTAAAATGAGTTGGAGAAGGAAATGGTGTCAAAGTATTCCAGTATCTTTGTCAAGAACATCCCAAAATGGGGTCACAAAAAGTTACCCAGTGGATGTCCGACCTACTAGCTATGCTGTATAAGATTTTTTATCAGTGGTTTCTATAAAAACATTGATGGTATGCTTATTAAATATGCAGATATTTCAAAGTGAGGAGAAAAATTCAACACTCTGAATGAAGAGTCAGCATTGAAAATTTTCTTGTCAGAAGTGCCATATCTGATAAAATGAAATTTAATAATGATAAATGAATTTAAAAAATCAAATTCACAAGTATCAGTTGGGGGAAGGTAAGGCTAGATAGCTATTCATTTGAAAAAATCTACAGTTTTAAAGGATTAGAGTGATAAAGCAACAATTATTAATATAACAGTAAAGATAGTGAACATTTGTCTAGTACCTTCTTATGTGCCAGATGGTTTATAAATTTTCTCTCATTTGCTCTTTATAATAATCCTGGAAGAAATGTGTTATTACTATCCCCCTTTTACAAATTATGAAACTGAAGCAAACAGAGGTTAAGTGATCACACTATAAATGTTTGAGGATATATTTGAACTTAGGTCTTCCTAGTGCAAGCCCAATGCTCTATCTTTTATAATGCCAAGAAAACTAATACAATCCTAGCATGGTGCACAGGACTAAGGAGATGACAGTTTTACTGTATTCTGTCAGATAAACTTTGAAATACTGTGAAAGTTCTGGGTATCACATTTTAGGATAAATATTAATAAACTTGTGAATGTCTAGAGAAGACACCCAGAATAGTAAAAGGCCTCAAATTCATGCCATGTGATGACTGATTTAAGGAAGTAGAGTGTGAGCCTGGAGAAGCAAAGATTTAGGGAGTTCATAATTGTTATCTTAAAATATTTAAAGGACTGGCATGTTATAGAATGATTAGACCCGTTTATCTTAGCACCAAAGCACAGAACTAGAAGCAATTGAAAATAAGGTTAAAAAAAAGAAGTATGACTTCACACTTGAAGCACAAATGCACTATGGTACCAATGAAGGGAACATACATAATCAAACGGTACCCACTGGTACTGGAAGACTTTCATTTTGTAGCTTAACCATTGAACAAGAAGCTCCTTTGCTCAGCTGAGCTAGAAGGACTTGCCAAGTCAAACTAATTCTATTTTGAATCAAGGAAATCATTCCTCAGACTTATCTTATTGTCAAACAACAATTACTGCTACCAGCTCCATGGTATCTCTTACTGCCTTTAATTACTGGAGGAAATCTCTGAAGCCTCTTCTAACCTTTTTAAGCTTACAGAGTAATAATCTGGTCCAATCCAACTCTGGATACTTATTCACTAAAGATTTAAAAAAAATTATATATATATATATATATATATATATATATAAAACAGAAGAAGGATCATGTGCTAAGGGAGCACAATAGAAGTCCTAATGCATAAGCTGTTTGATTTTTTCTATTTAGACACTTTGCTATAGATATTCTAATGAAGAAGTAATTTTTTTCTTGTTGTTTCTATGTGGTCTCTTTGTAAGTTATAAATAATATCCATTATGTAGACCATGTCCTAGGTCTCCCTAATTTCTTTTTGAATCTTTAAGTGTCTTTCTAAGGAAAGATGAGCTCAGAACTAGGCAGAAAAAGTGCTAAGTTAATTGAGTTGTGTCATAGGATCAAGACCTACACTTGTAGCTCTTTACACTGAATCACCAATGGCTTTTATTGGCTATCATAAAAAAGAAAACTCTCATATTAGTATCTGCCTTCCGGTTTTTACCATGTACTAAGGGGCTATGTCTCAACTTACTAGGAGAAGCAGGTATTGACTAAGATTATGCAGGATATTTTTGTGGTCCAGCTATGTCACAATAATGTTAAGGACTTTGAGTAAATGCAGAATAATTAATTATTAGTTAATGTACATTAATGAAGGAATTATAATTTTCCAACATTTACTACATAATTGTAGATTCTGAAAATGACAATGGAGAAAGCAACTCTGGATGCTATGATATTGCCAGAAATGACCTTGGTGCATGAAATCTCATGAAAGTCAATCATACAAAGATGGGGGGGGGGTTATTTTTTCTATTTGTTCGTTTGTAAGCAATCAGAATGATAGAGTCATAAGATAAGTATTTGGTTATCCTTATCCCTGAGATTATAGCTTTCTTGGTAATCACAAACAGTACAGAAAAATAAGACAGAATTTGAATGGTATTTCAAATTTGTTGTGTAGTATTTATTGAGAGTATTTGTTATGCTATGAGTAAATGTGCAAATATTACTATTCTGATACTGTAATGTGACAATAAATCAATACTTCAAGGAGTTGTAAAGTTGAGTACTCTTTCCACTACAGCTAACTGTGCTTGAGTAGATGGTAGTTGTGAATCGACTGGGGGTAATCTGAAAATTAACTTCTCTGAATTTAGACTGGTCCCTCGATGGCAGATAGAGATCCCATCACTAAGCCATATGCTTAGTATGTAGAATATACCAGAGTCAGGACTCCACTGGTATATATTTTAAAAGATTAGTGTCCATTCTATAGTATAAATTAGTAGAACTTTAAGTAGCAATGTTATGGAAAGGAAAAGTTTATCAATACCAACACTTAAAGCAAAATGTCTTAATTCTCTTTTTATTCCCCCAAATTATAATAAATGCTGGAGAAAACATTTAAAGATATCCAGATGTAATTCTCAAAGAATGTAAAGTTTTTATGTAGCCATCAAAGAGAATCAACAGTATACTACACACACATTCCTTCCCCCCACCCCACCCCCCAAAAAAGAGAAGTTGCTGTAAATTATCCTTTTCTTCTAGAATGAAATTTTAGGCCATCAGGTTGGGGCATAATATTTGGTAATACAATAAAGACATTTGGGATAATCATTATAACTCAAACATCTCCAGAGTTCAAAAGGAAGTTGGTGTAGTAAAAACAGAATGCAAAAATTGCATGCCATTTTTCATATGTTGTGTAGGAGACCATAGACATAGACAGCTGGAGTTCCATTAACAAGGTCAACCTTTACCTTGAGACTAGGGAAGTAGCTTTCCAAAAACTCATAAAACATTTTAGTATCCACATTGATAAGATAGCATTTGCAGGAGTAGAGAGTTCTCAAGTGGTTTAATGCAGCTTAAAAACATTTAGCAGGTCAGGCCACAAAAATGTGCAACAGTCCAGAACATTTTCACCAGACCTTTCTCTTCCTAATAGTGTCATGAAGACTGAGTGTCAGATGGCGGTGAGAAATAGCAATCTGAAAAAGTTAAATATCAGTGCTTTGGGATTTCTCTTCAACTTCTATTTAAAATGTTTACTTGCCTACAATCTTGTTATGCCTTTTAGGTCTGGGCTAATTGCTCTCAGGTCCTGGTTTAAATTTGTTTGGCCATGCTTCTTTATACGTTAGAGAGAAGTTGGCCTCCGGATTTGTTTTGAGAATGACTTTCTCCTAATAACTCATTAAGTTTCCAGATCTAGTACTGCCAACACTTTCATATTTCTCTAGAGAACTATGAACTATCTCAAATTTCACCCATAGGGTGTCTCAATAAAAACGAATCAAATTATTCAATCAAGGAATTCTCATTTCTATCATATGCTAGTTGTGATTGTATGAATTTGTGCTATTATGGACTTTTTTTTTTAGGGTTCTCAGGGACTAGAAAATATGCATACTAACTAAACAGATTCAAATAAGGTATAAATTAGAGGAATTATTAAGCATATATGTATATGACTATATATGTACTAAGATTTTTAAATCACAGAACAGTTGCTGACCTCCTCTAGTAGGAGTTCATTTACTTAGAAAAGGAACTGAAAGCCCCCCAAAACTCCTAAGTGTGAAGCAAATTAAAATGTAACTGGGAAATGTTTAATAAAACAAACTATTATATATTATACAATACAATAATAATAATGACAAACTATTATATATTAGACACAATTAAATAAATGATAACATAGATAATGTTAATTTGTGATTTTCTAAATCAATATGTAGCTCATGGGGATCTCTTTCTATTTGAGTTAGATAGGACTGGTTCTAGAGTCACTTCCTCATTTTACAGATGAGCAAAATGAAGTTCAGAGAAACTAAATTACTTTTCAAAAATCACACAGCTAGGAAAAAGAAGAAACTTGATTCCTTTGGTGCTAAATCCATCATTATTTCCACTTAATCAAGCTATCTCTGCTAAACATTGTCTGTAGATAATAAATTTAAATTAAATTAATTCTTACTTAACCCAATCACCAAAATTTACCTGTAAAGCTAGATTTTCCTTAGTTTCTCCATGATATCTGCCCCTAACACAAATAGTAGTTTTCAAATAATCAAACTAAACAAGGCCCAGTCCACTCCAGGTCACCTGGATCTATAATTTTTCATCAGGTAAAGTAAGACCTGGTGGGGGAAAAGGGGCAGGGCATATAACAAACTCACATAAGCATATTCAGAAACAAATTTTTAAAAGCAAATTAAAGCAAGGAAATTTAGTACTACCAAAAATAATACTTCCTGCTAATGTGTCACATCCCTTTCCACTCTTATAGAGTTAGAGTTAGATCTTTAGGAGGGATTCTAATGAGAAGAATGCATCCTCACAACTTAATAGGGGAGATATTTTAGTCAAAAGAACCCTTAAGATAAAATTATGTAACATTCCTCCTCTATATAAGGATAGGATAGCCTTATTTTACATATATATATATATTTTTTTTTCCTATCTCTAACACTTGTACAAATTATTTCTACAATCCACTATGTTAACAGATACTCCACCTCCATTCCAATACAAACCCTCTAATAAAAACTTCCAGAATTAAGCAAAGAATTTGACATGATCATGGACACAATGAAAATTCAGGCTGCCATCTCTAAATTTTAGCTGTTCTCTGAGTTCCAGCAAAAATCTGCATGCCAGCTTCAGAAATCTGTCACTTCTTCTCTGGGGCCAGAATGGACATATTTAATTTTTCTTTTCTTCTATAAGAATGACTATGGTAATACATTATATATGATAATATTATACCATGTCTGGAAGGAACCACAAGGATTTAAAAGCTTACTAAAAAGTTGCTTAAATTCCGTATAGTCAGGGCTGCTACGTCTCTCAACCCACCAAGTCATATCAGTTTCACCACTGTCTCTCTGCAGTAGCCTCTGGTTTTATTTAATTTACTGCATTTGGAATTCAATAAGTTTCTGGCCAGCTTTCACATTCTTTAGCATCCTAGTAATTCACATATTATCTTTCTGTTTTCACTTCTTCACTTTCATTTGGACACAAAGAAATGTTGCTTTACCTTTTTTATCTCTTTTAATTTTTATATGTATGTCTATGTGTGTACACTCACACTTGTATATATGTGTGTATCCATGTTATATATAGACATATAATATATATACAAATATACATGTACATATATCATACACTCACACAAACATTTATCTTGTAGAGATACATAAATGTATATTTACATCTATGCTGAGTTACCACTATGCACAGGAAATACTATCACTGCAGAGTTTCTCCATTTTACCTCCAGCATTCACTTTGATGACTGAAATGTCCCAATCATACTTGGGACAACTAACATGTAACCCTTCAATCCCCAAACTCCTGATCTCATCTATAGAATAAAGAAAAGAAGCCTTTATTTTCAGGCTTCATTTACCCCATAACTATTTTTCTTTAGTAATAATAATTTTGGGCAGTAGCCTGGATTCATGATTCCATTCATATGATAACTTCACTCCAGTGATAAAGATCAGCATTTTATCTGTAATTTATCTTAGTAATTTGTTTGGGAGCACAGAGAGCTTAAGTGATTTGCTGATAGTCATTGGTTAATAATAACTCTTAGAGGTAAATTTGGAATCTAGATCTAACTAAAACTCACATTTTCCTGACTCCAAAATCAGTCTTTTATCTACCTGACTAGGAATTTTTTTTTCTAACTAAGGGTTCTTAGCCTGAAGTCAGTTGCTTTTTATTTCAATACAATTGGCTTTTTTGTAATCCTGAGTATTTTATTTTATTTATTTGAAAGCAGTATTGTGAGATGGAGTTCACCCAACTGCCAAGAGGACTCATGACACTCACAAAAATGTTAAGAATCCTTTTTATATAAATGGCTCTTTTACCACTGCTGCTGCCACCGTAGCTACTTCAGAAAGATATTTGTTGCCCACAAATGATCTTAAGCAAAAAGACCACTCTAGTACATATATTCTTCTAGGCCCCTGTTGAAAGAATAGCAGGACATATAAGTCTTGCTAAATCACAATTTGGAAGGAAAAAAAAGTACCAGATATGCCATCTAAAGTGAGAAATAGGAAGACTTATAAGAAATGTTGCAAGATAAAGTGAGCAGAACCAGGAGAACATTTTACATAGAAGCAAGCAGCAAAATTGTAACAATATTCAACTAGGAAACAGCTATTGTGATGAAGATAATGATTCAAGACAATTGCAAAGGTCCTGTGATGAAAAAATACTATCTCCCTCCAGAGAAAAAAATAATAAACACTGAATTCATGTAAATAATATGAGAACATAAAGTTCCTGGAGATCAGCAAAGTTTTATATGTCTAGTACATTGTAAATATCTAACAAATATTTATTAAATTATTATTTTTGTTATTATCAGTAATAATATTAATTCACATATAAACCATTTTAAGGTTTGCAAAGCACTTTACAAATATTATTTCATTTCATCCTGACAACAATAGTAGGAGATGGGTGCTATTATGAGATTGCACTATACTTTTTTATCTTTATTTTTCTTATCTTTTTTCAATATGGTTATTATTCAATATGATTATTAGTATAGCATGATTTCATGTGTATAATTGATATGTTAATTGCCTTCTTAGTGAGTAAAGGGAGAGACTGAGGAAGGAAGAGAATTTGGAAAAAATGTCAAAATAAATAATTTTTAGAAATGAAAAGAAAAAGAGAAATAAGGAATGCAACTCAGAAGGAAGGGTGTTAATTAATAGGCTTAAAATCAGAAAAGAGATATAGAGGCAAGGGAGAAAATTAAAATAAGATTAAAAGTGAAATCCTGAGGTACTGATGGAGACATCACCCTCATCAAGTTGGACATCAGTTTGATCTCTTATCATTCACCTGGTTTTCAGGCCATTTTAATGGGAAATAGATTATAACTTTTTGGAGGGCCCTGCTACTTTTATTCTGTGTACCTAAAAGGAAAACTACATTTCTCTTGGTGGCTTAGGGAAACCCTGACCTAAGAGGCCATAGTTAAGAATTCTTCAATAAGCATCCATGATGTGCAAATCTACCAGCATAAGGAAATGACTTCTACAGATGGTGCACAATGCATGGTTCAGTCAATTTCTTACTGACTTGGCTTCTCCTTCAGTAAAATTCCTCCAAAACTTGGTAATGATAGGACTGGGAAGGAAGCTGAGTTTAGAAAATTTCCCTGAAGTGAGAGGCCCATTATTTAACTCTTTGCATACTCTAAAGAGATAAATTAACTGAAACTGCTGACATTTCAGGGATTTTGTTTAAAACAGATTTTCTTGCCTTGCTCAAAGGTATAGTCTATCCATTCCCTCCTAACCCCCTTCAGGAAGTGAGGGCAACTCATTCTGTAATCGAGTTTCTCTGGGAAGAAGCCACTGCCATCTTGGGTGGTCACTGCTGCTGGTAAATTAAATTCAGATGTTTAGCAGTTTTTCTATGTGTTTTTCCACTTGGAAAAGGGAGATATTTGAATGAGGGCATAACAACTTGCACATAATTTGATAATAGGAGTCTCTGTCTCATAAAATCAGGATATTAATGGGTCCCTCAAGTAAATTCATCTCAGGATTTAGCCTTATCCCTCCCTCTCAAGGCCATGCCAGCCATATGTATTTTATTCACTATTTTAAAAGTTCATAACTTTGGCAGACCTTTTTTTTTTTTTTTTTAAATGAAACCTCCCTATTTTCTTTACCAATTTGCAAAGCAAATGTAGGTAATTGAAGCCTCTGGGGGTAAGATATTATCCTTTATGAGACTTAAGTTTCTTTCCTCATTATAAAACTTCTTTCAAACAAGAAAACTTTTATAACAAAAAATAAATAAATAAATAAACGGATGCAGATGCTGAGCCAGCTCCTTCTCTTTCTTTCAAATACTCCACTCTATGCTCTTTGGACTCTGTTGGATTCAGTGTTGGCCATATGAATTACTTCCTTGTGATACTATACCAGAGTGGATCTTTTACTGATCTCATAAAATCACAATGAAAATATAGTATATGACTTCACGTTGCAACACAAGTATTGATTTGGGGGCTTAGCTTCTAGGCAGCAGTTGTTTCTGAATCCAGAAAAGAAATGAAAGTTGATACCCTGCCAATTTAGTCTAGGGACACACAGGTCAGATGCAGATTTTTTTTTCTTTCCTTGTTAAGGTCAAAAAAAATTATGTATGACTATGTACCACAATATAAATGTCACTCAATCACCTTCACCTCTTTAATTTTATCTATTTGTCTATATTGCTTCTCTAATTTGACAAATATTTGTCAAGAAATAGGATGATGGTGCTCTTGATAGAATATTCATGTCAAAACATACAACCTGGGCAGCAGTTTATGAGAAATTAGAGGATGCAGAGAGGGAACATACCACACCTTTAAGATCTCATTGACTACTGCTACTTCTGCTCCATCTTTGCTAATTTTGAGTCTAGTTTCCTAATTAGTTTAAAAAATAATGGTAGCTACTTATTTCCTTTTAATTGTCTTTTCACACAATTTTCTCTCTCTAGCAAGACTATATAAACTTCTTGAGAAGGGACACCTTGTCTTAAATGTCTGGTTTATCTATCATAATACCTAGTGTAAGTAAATATTTATAAGTTGCTAGACTGACGCCAAGATTTATTAACAAAATATCCTTCCAAAACAAGGTTACTTGTATGAATAACTATGAAGCCTGGAGTTGGAATTCAGAACACTGAGATGAATTTAAGTTCTACCTATGTACTAATGGGCACATAATCTCTCTAAGTCTTTTTTTCTTTATGTGCAAAATGGGGATATTAATGACCATAATGTCACAGACTTTTTATCAAGAGAGAATATAAGCAAAATATTTTACAAATTTTAGTTCTTAAGCTTAAATATCTATGCTTATAACCATAGTAAATTTAATATTTTATAGGTAATGAAATTTTTCTGCCTTCAAATGACAGAGATTACATTTCAAGTGGTATTTCCATTTAAAGTTCATTCATTGGTCTTCATGTCATGAATAAAATATAGGTTCCTAGAGAATGTTTAACAAATATTTGTTGAATTGCTATTTTTATTACTAATAACACCAATAACTAGCATATAAATCACTTTAAGGATTGCAAAGAACTTTACAAATATTATCTCATTTCATCCTGACAACATTCCTAGGTGGTGGATGCTAAGTGCTATTTCCACTTGATAAGTATTAAGTGATTTATCCAGGATCATATAGCTAATAACTATCTGAAGATGGGTTTAAACTGAATTCTTCCTGATTCCATCCACCTTGCCTAGCTTCCACATCGTTTCCCCTGTTAAAACATGAATGAAAATTTGTTTTTGCTTTTTTTTTCATATCACCAGAAGTTAGCATAGCATCTGACACAGAGTAAGTGTTTAATAAATGCTCATTGGCTGATCTATCTTGCTACCTACCAGCCTCTAAATGTATGTTATAATTTTATGCTATAACACTTTTTCCTTCTATATTCTGATGCAGCTATTATCGTTCATCCTTCATTTTCAAAGAGAACCAATGACATCCTAGGATGATGTCCTGATTTGCTTAAATTGGAGTTAAGTGAGGTAGAGTTGCATAAAATCATCAGTTCTTCTGGAGTCATAAAGTCCCAGTGTGAAGACAAAAGCCAAAATAACTAGAAATGGCCTGGGATGCAGTCAATAACTTTGGAATCTCTGCATTCTGACCAAGTTCTAAGTCTTTCATATCTCCTGCTACAATTGCTTTCGTGGCCATTGGAACAAATTATTTTCATCTGACCATTCTGCTGCACAAGCTCATAACCTCACCAATGAGTTTAAGGTCTGTCAATTACTCTCAAATTGGTTTAGACCATTTGCCAAGATGGTTTCCCAGGTGTGACCATTGTGCATGCCATAATTTGTTGGAGCCATAAGTGAGAGTTGGGTGACAGAGGGGCACCAAAATTGGATGAGCAGCCCTGAAAAGGGTTCAGCAAGCCCTCACACCAGAGGCACTAGCCCTCCCTGAATACCCTATAGGTATGTCTAATGCAATAATAGTCTAATAGATGGAATGAGGAGTATCTTAAAACACAAACTTATAGAGCAATCTGATCTAGTTGGTCTAGCTAATCCCTCTGTAAAGGGAATAATAATTTGTTTGTGACTCCTTGTCCAGCAAAATTTTTGTTTCTTTCAAGAGATCTCCCTTAGAGGATCCATTCAATTTCCTATAGTTTTTTTAGTTCTATTAGTTGTATTTAGTTCCTTTAGTTCTATTAATATTTGAAAGCTGACTATTGTCTAGTTCATTCTCCATACATTACTGGACCACATCATTTTGTGGTCATTTATGTCCTTCATAATGCCTCTCTTATTACCTTTTTAATGTAAGCTATCACTACTATAATATATTATAGTATTATAATATTATATATTATAGAAAAATGATTTCATTTTAAAGCCCCCTTTCCATCTAAAACTTTCCATTCTTCTGATAATTTGGAAACTCTTTTTCTGTCTTTTCTTACTTTTATTTAGCCCACAACACAACACTTTCTAGAATAATACTAATTAGAAGGAATATGGTCTTGATGTGGGTTTGTGGGTGTTGAGAGCTTAAGTGATTTGCCTGTGATCACATAACTAGTTGGCGGAGTGAATAGAGAGCCCAACAGTCAGAAAGTCTCATTTTCCTGAGTTCAAATATGGCCTTAGACACTTACTAGTTGTGTAACTCTAGGCTGGTCACTTATTCCTATTTGCTTCAGTTTCCTAATCTGAAAATAAGCTGGAGAAGAAAATGGGAAATCATTTTAGTATCTCTGCCAAGAAAAACCCAAATGGAATCATGAAGAATCAGCCGTGACTGAAAAATGACTGAAGAATAAGAAGTCTATTGAAGCAGACAACAAATCTGTGCCTACTAATACCCAACACAAAATTTTTTACTGTTATGTGTATGTGTGTCATGATTGTGTTTGTGTACACACATATAAATATGTACGCACATATATGCAGAGAAAGAGACTATATATGGCTGTTTTATATAAACACATGTAAAGATTAATTGAAATATAGTTAAATATGTTATTATACAGTGTCTCACAAATTAATGATAAGGCACATATTTTGAAATTATTCATAAAATTTTTTCATGGTCCCCTTTTGGGGGCATATTTACAATCTGCTATCCTATGTCTTAAGACATTTCTTATACAAATTAAAATGATTCATTGTTAATTCCTGATTTTTAAAAGTAAGCACATATTTGTCCAAATTGAATTAATCAGAGAATTGTTTAATTTCATATTTAAATAAAACTTTACAGATAATTTAGTACCATGAAAACCTTCTAATTGGAGAGGTCCCCTATTGAGATTTATATTTTATTCTTGTTATGAGTTGATTATATAGTGTTTTGGTAGGTTTCCCTTCTCCCTATATTTTCTACAATTGAAGAGGGAAATTTAGACTTACAAAGGCCAAGAAAAGCACAAAGAATTAAGTTTTTTGTACAGTTTATGAGAATATTATTAACTTGTCAATCTGAATATGAGAAATTAGCTCCCAGATTTCTGTCCTTCTTCCATTTCTGCTATGGGGATTTTCTAAATAATTTCATGTTATTCAAGAGTACCCACCTAACAATATTTTTAGCAGCTGAAATGAGATAGTATAGAGAAAATGTTTCCTCAAAATTTAAAGCACTATACCAATAGTTGCTTTTGTTGTTATAAAAACAATCCCAGAAATAAATGAAGTCTGTTTAAGCCAAGTTTAAATATACAACATATATTCAAAGATACTTATAAGCATGAGCACATGCATGTATACCTCTATATATCTAGAGCAGTCATGGATTGTGGCAGAAGAAAGATAAAACACTTTTGAGCACCCTTAAACTCCACTGATTGTTTCCACTTGTCAAATATGTAATTATATCAGGATTATTATCAGGAAAGCACAAAATCTATGATAAGACCTCATTGCCAATTCTACCTTCTGTGAAGATAAAAAATGTTTATCATTCTGTGGGGCCATATGAGGTGGGTCCAATTAAAAGAGACTTAAATTTTATGAGCTGATTTTAGGTTTTTAACTTTTTTTCTTTTGAAGAGATGGCATTTATTTTTTCATTACTATGTAAATCAACATATGTCATCATCTGATAATCCCTATGGCACTAAACCAATCTCTTGAACTAACTTAGAAAAAAAATTAAGTGGAAAGTAATTAGTTAGGAAATAGCAAAATGGCCCTAAACTGACTCCTGAAGAATTTTTTTAAAGCATGAAGCCAAGAATCTCATATGTATAGACATGCCCAGGCTAAAATCTTTAATCAGTTCCATGAAAATATTAGGTAATACTGGATCACAGGGGACACTTAATGACATAAGAGAAATATTATAAATTTTAGAAGACATATGATGATTTAAATTATGTTGCAATGGGGCTTGGTTATAATGTGTTAGCAGCAATATAATTTCAAAATTATGATGGTCAAGGCAACTTTAATTGAAGTATGCTTGTAGAATACATGTAATAATTAATGTTGAATGATTAATTCCAATTGAGTGTAATTTGTCATCTAAGTTTCTTTCTTATTGACCCAATGATACCCAGCATAACTTCTCTGAGAATAAAAGTAAAAATTTCTCAGTACTTGAGTTTGTTTTAAAAAAATCTTTATAGGTATTATTAGAGGTTAAATGAGTATACATAAGGTCTGTGAATGTGGTAGTATGAGAAACTACCATTTCAGCAACTCTTTCCATACCTTTCTAGGATTTGGTAGAAAAATCTCAGAAGTATCGATGTTTAACTAGCATGATGGATGATTCCTAGTAGCATAAAGAATTAAAACTAATTTCCCATGTTCACAGTTAGTGAGTGTCAAATGAAGGATCTGAACATAGATCTCTATGCAATACACCACATTGCTTATGTGATTTAAGATTATTTTAGAAAAATTTCTCTTATACTTTCACAATAACTGAAAAGAGTTCCATATTTGAACCTACATGCTAATTTTGTTGGTAATGTAATCTCTAATATGTCACTAGTCCATCAAAACTTTATTTTTCTCATTTAAACTATAGCTCAAACCTCTTTAAAATCTATTTTTTTTCTTATGGGTTGTGATTCATTGTAGAATTTATTAAAAAATCCATAAATTTTTTGTCTATGCTCTGGCAATTTACCCATCTAATTTACTTTTTTTTTTAATTTTTTAAAAAAAATTTTTGTTTTTCCTGAGGCTGGGGTTAAGTGACTTGCCCAGGGTCACACAGCTAGGAAGCATTAAGTGTCTGAAACTAGATTTGAACTCGGGTCCTCCTGAATTCAGGGTTGGTGCTCTATCCACTGTGCCATCTAGCTTACCATACATTGAGGTAAATGATAGAAATATAAAAGAGTTTAATTGAAAGGAAAAGGGTGCCATGAAAATGATGAGGGAGGAAAGATAGTTTTTTGTTTGTTTTGGAGTTTTTTTTTGGGGGGGGGGAGTTGGAGAGGGAGGAGAGAAGAAGGTTAGGTTAGGTTAGAGAAGGCTTCAAAGGGATAACACTGGAATGGGGATAAAGAATATTCCAATTTGAATTGAACTCAGAATATATAAAAGGAGGAGTATGTTCTAAGGTTGGAAAGATAAGCTGGAGTTCCATAATTTTTTTTTTCCTTTCTGTCATCTGCTACTCTACACAGAGCAGTCTCCAAATAGGACTTCAAAAAATGTTCAGAATGGGGATTCTTAACTCTTTTTTAATGTTTTATGAACTTCTTTGGCAGTCTGGTAAAACTTATGAACTCAAAATAATGTTTTTAGCTGCAAAAAATAAAATACATTACAAAGAAAAACAATTGTATTGAAATAGAGCTATCAAAATAACAAATAAACAAGTTTATGGATCCCAGGTTAAAAGCATCTGGTCTAGAACAGATGCATTGGTTTTCCAATAGAATTTGCAATAAAAAAGTTGAATATTTCTGTATTCAAATAGAAATGGAAATGTTTCATTTTGGATTGGTTCTATGAGGAAATACCAACTGTTACATGGAAAATATCATTTCAGAAGAGATCATTGAATTTCCCAGAAGTTCAGTTTCCAGAATGTATACTCCACATTTAGAACACCATATGGATTTTGTACTCAAATGACTGAGTATAGAAAAGTCAGGGCACATAAAAAATATATTTATACTTTTCCAGTTAACACTACCATTGCTCATGAGTGTTCTTTTCTGTTTATACTTCTTATATATTAGGTATTTATGTTTATAGTCTAGATCGTTCATCCCCTTCTTCCAATTTCTTTTCTATAATGTAGAAGAGCCCAAATAAGACTTTTTATTCATTTTAGGAAGGCCACTTTATTAACAGGACCCATATAAAGTAGAAATTATGAAGTACATTCTGTCCCTTGGCAGCCTTGAACTTCCCACCATTGCATTTCTTTTAGAACTGCTAGTCCAAGACAAAATCCTAGGATTTATCATTTATCTCACTTGCTTTCCTCTATCAATAAATACTTCATTTGTGTCTAGTCAGTCCCCCATCTTGCTCTCTATTTACCAAGATAGCTAATGTGAGGAACTAACAATCTTACCCTTCCTATTTAATGTGGGACTGTCTTCTAGAAGTCCAAAATTTTAAGTCAATGAAATTATTTGGATGATAAATATTTAAGATATTATTGCAGGCTACTGAGTGAAATAATTTTTTGCAGATAGATTTTAGAATTGGGCAGTTAAGATTCTTAGTAGATAGGCCACCAACCCTGAAGTCCAGAAGAACCTGAATTCAAATCTGACCTCAGACACTTACTAGCCATGTGACTAGCAATTTAATTCTTCCTTTTTGCTTCAGTTCTTCATTTGTAAAACATTCAAGCCTGTCTATTGAGATAGTTTACTAAAGTGTCCAGTGCAATGCTACAGCTTCTTGGAGCCATGACTAGAGAAAGAAATAGCAAATCATCTAGAGAAGAAGAAGAAGAAGAAGAAGAAGAAGAAGAAGAAGAAGAAGAAGAAGAAGAAGAAGAAGAAGAAGAAGAAGAAGAAGAAGAAGAAGAAGAAGAAGAAGAAGAAGAAGAAGAAGAAGAAGAACAAGAACAAGAACAAGAACAAGAACAAGAACAAGAACAAGAAGAAGAAGAAGAAGAAGAAGAAGAACAAGAACAAGAACAAGAACAAGAACAAGAACAAGAACAAGAACAAGAACAAGAACAAGAACAAGAAGGAAGAAGAAGAAGAAGAAGAAGAAGAAGAAGAAGAAGAAGAAGAAGAAAGAAGAACAAGAACAAGAACAAGAAGAACAAGAAGAACAAGAACAAGAAGAACAAGAAGAACAAGAACAAGAAGAAGAAGAAGAACAAGAACAAGAACAAGAACAAGAAGAAGAAGAACAAGAAGAAAAGAAGAAACAAAGAAAGAACCAGAAGAAAGAATAAGAAGAACAAGAACCATAAGAAAAAGAGGAGGAGGAGAAAAACTATATATTTTCCTTAAAGGAGTTTAGAATTTATTAGAGAGGAAACATGTATACAGATAAGTACCAGAAAATGTAAGTATTATTATGATAGTGGGTAAAATCAGGAAGACTGATTCAAGTATCACCTTTAACATATAACAACTATGTGAAACTGGGCAAGTAATTATTTCTGTGTGACTTTAGGTAACTCTCTGAACAGGATGAATTACCAGTCTTCTTGAGTAGAAGGTGCTCCTCACAACAGTGAAATGTCATGTCTGTATTATAATAAAGATAGGATGTGGTAGGAGCAAAGAATGAGAAAGTTAAGAAGGAAGAAATTATTTTCATATAAGCAGAAGATCAAAGATGATTTATTTCATGGAATAATGAAGTGGCATCTAATTTAGGCCTTAAAAGAAGGGAAATGGATATGAAGGATATAAGAAAGAGAAGAGTCTATTCCAAATGAAAGAAGAAGGTGGAAAAAAAGAAAAAGAGATGGAAATGATCATGTGCCAGAGCCAGAGAACATCACAATTTACCTAGAAGATAGAATTATGAAAAAGAATAAGCAATAAAGTAGAACAGATAGATTTTTGCACCAAATTGTAGAGCCTTGAAGAGATATACTTATAAAACAAAGTAATTAGAAGAGATTTTTTTCTATTCCAATAGCAGCAAAAGATTTTGAAAGTTAAAAATAAATTGGTTGGGAAGTGGATGGAGTCCAAAAGCTAAATATTTATTGCCTTAAAGTCATAAAGGTTGATCATTACTGGGTCATATTGGCTGTTGCCAGCCTCCAAGCAGGAACTTACCTAAATCAGATATAAAACGTACTAGCCTATTTGTTTTAAACCCCTAAAAAATAAATTCCTTTCACCTCCTAGTAACCTATTCCAGGGTTTATAGACCCTTACTGCTAGGAGATATGTCTTTATAGATAACTTAAATTATGTTGACTAAAGTTTTTTTGTTTAGACATACAAATTGATAGAAAAATCTTTATTAGATGACCACCTTATAATTTTAAGCCTTATCCTTTTTTTTTTTTAAAGACCAGTACTTTCTCTGAATTTTGTAAAAAGGTAAAGGAAATAGATATCCAGAAATATTTTTTAAAGGAGTTTCTTTTAAAAATAAAACAACAACAACATAGTTTAATAGAAAGGTACTGTGAATCTCAGCTCAAATACTTATTAGTTGTTTGTAATCTTGACTGTCATTGCTTCTTTCTTTTTCAGTTTCCTCATCTGTTAAAGGAGGAAAATGGTTTAAGTGTTTTATAATGATCTTTCAGCTTTTATATCCAATGATTTTATATTTTTCACTATTTTATTTCCCTGAATATTGATTTGTAAACTTTGAAAAGAGTACATGATATGAAATATTGATATAATTTTCTGTATTTAAGCCCTTCGATGTCAGTAAACATTTTTTGAAGCAAGATTCAACATCTTTTTCTCCCTCCATATCAAGTTACTTCGAAAGCCAGAGAAAGTTGGAGCTTATTTTTGAATCTATTCTTTTTTCAAGTTATTCACTGGCAGAATTTGACATATGTTTTCAAAAAGACTGATGAAATTTAACATTACTAGATGCCAAAATTAGTCTTTGGAAATTCTCCTTAAATGGGCTTAGGCAATTGGTTCCTGGATTAAATAAGTGAAATTGTATTAATCTGATGTTTAATAGAGAAGGGATTACCTGCTCTGTGTGTGTGTGTGTGTGTGTGTGTGTGTGTGTGTGTGTGTGTGTGTGTGAGAGAGAGAGAGAGAGAGAGACAGAGAGAGAGAGAGAAGGAAAGAGAGAGAGAGAGAGAGAGAGAGAGAGAGAGAGAGAGAGAGAGAGAGAGAGAGAGAGAAGGAAAGAGAGAGAGAGAGAGAGAGAGAGAGAGAGAGAGAGAGGAGAGAGAGAGAGAAGGAGAGAGAGAGAGAGAGAGAGAGAGAGAGAGAGAGAGAGAGAGAGAGAGAGAGAGAGAGAGAATGAGGGTATGAGGGTATGAGGGTATGAGGGAAAGAGGGAGAGAGGGAGAGAGGAGAGAAGGAAAGAGAAAGAGGGAGAGAGGAGGGAAGGAAAGAGAAAGAGGAAGAAAGGGAGAAAGAGAGAAAAAAGAGGATAACAAAAAGAAGGAGAAGGAGCAAGAGTAAAAAGGAGGAAGAGAAGAAAAAGAAGAAGAAAGAAAGGAAGAAAAATATAAAGAAAGAAAGAAAGAAAGAAAGAAAGAAAGAAAGAAAGAAAGAAAGAAAGAAAGAAAGAAAGAAAGAAAGAAAGAAAGAAAGAAAGAAAGAAAAAGAAAGAAAGAAGGAAGAAAGGAGAAAAAAGGGAGGAAAGGAGAAAGGGAAAAAAGGAAAGAAAGAAAGAAAGAGAAAGAATATGATAAAGTTATGTAGAATAAGACAATTTTGTAAGTATATTTTTAAGAAAAAAATGCAAATCATTAGTTTGGATCCCATAACAAATTGGAGGTTTTCTCTTTCTAACTTTTGGGACATTAACTTATTGAAAATTCCAATGTTCATGCTGAGTTCTTCCATACTATGCCAGCTTTCTAAGTACATACAACAGCTAAACTGAAGAGTTAAAAGTTATAGCTCTACAAAATTGTGTACAGTATTTGGAAATGTGAAGAAAAAAGTATTTATGCTTTTCTCCCTAGTCAAGGCATCAACCACCAATTTCAGCAAATTTTGTGCCACAGAAAATGGATAGATGTGCCAGTTGGCTTAGGTGGTTATAATATGGCTCTCATTAAGTTAAGATCATGGGTGTGATCCCTGTAGGGCCAGTTAGCCCAGAACAAAGAAAATCTCTTTCCCACAGTTACAAACTACATGAGCCAAGGTATGCAAGAGGGCACAAGGGGACAGGGTAAGAGAGTGTGAATGATTCAATGAAGTATACTCATCATTATGGGGGGTTGGGTTTAAAAGTAAAAACCTCTGATTGGTTGATAATGTATGTTTACACATATCTGTGTGTATATATATATATATATATATATATATATATATATATATATATATTCAAATATGTATTAGATAGATAGATATTGCCCAGAATGCATGTATATGTGTGTATTTGTATGTGAGTTTAACTTGGTCTTTAAGACAGTTCTAATATTTTACATGGATAAATATTTTTTACTGTTTCTCAATATAACATGTACAGTTAAAGGCTATTAAATCCAAATTTTTCTTTGTCGTAAATATATGAACAATCCACAAATGTTTTTGACTGAGTGAGTTTGCAATTAGTAGCCCCATTATTTGGAATTGATATGTTGAGAATAAAGAGTTAGTATTTATGTATTATTTTGAGGCTTACAAAATACTTTACAAATATGTATGTATATACATATGCATTTGATTGCATATACATATGTGTATGTGCATATAAACACATTTAATGGTACAAAATGTTAGAATTGAAAGTGATCTTAAATATCAATGAGTCCAATGCTTCCACTGAAAGCATTTTCCATTCAGAGCACTGAAGTCTGGAGAAGTTTCAGAGATATTGCCAATGTTTTAATATTTTTTTATATTTTTTTTCCCCTTTTTTGATTGATTTATTTTTACATCCCAATGACTTACCCTTCAGCTATCCAACAGAATCCTCTCTTTTTTCTTCAATTTTAAAATTTTGTATTTAAAGTTATCAGTTCCAAATCCTACCCTTCCTTTTCTTCCCTCTCTGAGACAGTAAACAATCAAATATAGATTATACAGGTGTAATTAGGTAAAACATTTCTATGTTAATTAATGTGACAAGAAGACATGAATAAAAGAAAACAATGAAAGATAGCATGCTTCAGCCTGTATTCTGCAATTTCAGTTCTTTCTCTGAAGGCAGATAGTATGCTTTATCATTAGTCCCTTAGGGTTATCTTTGATCATTTGCTGAGAATAGCTAAGTAATTCTTAGTTTTCATCAAACAACATTTGTTACTGTGTACAACATTCTCCTGATCCTGTTCATTTCACTACATATCAATTCATGTAAATTTTTCCAGGATTTTCTGAAATCATCCTGCTTGTCATTTCTTAGAGCATAATCATATTCCATTACAATTATCTACCACAACTTGTTTAGTCATTCCCCAATTGAGGAGATCCCTTTGATTTCTAATTCTTAACTACAACACCAAAGATCTGTTACAAGTACTTTTGCATATGTGGGTCCTTTTTCCTTTGTTGGATGTCTTTGGAAAATAGACTTAGCAGTAGTATTGAACATCTCTTGTAACATATAAATGACATCAAATAAAACAAATAAACACCTTGGCCATGTCTGAAAATGCCTATCTCATTCTTCATTGTAGGTAACAAGCATCGTGATTGGGTTTCAGAAATCACATTAAGGTCTTGAACTGGTTAAAGATCTGAAATCTTGTAGTGCTATTTTCCCTTATATTGTTGTGGCCATTGTGTAAATTGTTCCCCAAGACTTTTTTTTCACTCTACAGCATTTCACATAAGCCTTCCTATATTATTTTAAATTTATTATATCTATCCGTTTTTGCAATGCAATAGTATTCCATTACATCCACATACTATAGTTTGTTTAGCCTTTCCCTAATTGGTTCCATTTATTTGCTTTTTAGTGATTCTTTCCAAAAACACAGAACTAGAGAATGGCAGAGCCAAGATAAGGACCAAAGTTTTATGATTTCAAGCCCCATGTACCACTTTCATACTGATGTCCTACTTAGACATTTCACACATAATACTTGGTGTGTGAGTTGTTATGTTAAAGAATAATAAGGCTAATACTAAAATGATGAGTAATTCTGGATTGGCTACTCGCAATAAATAACACAAACCTGAATAGTAAATTGGATCCCTATTTGCGGCAGCTCAGTGTTTTCAAAAGCAATGTTAAATAATTGAATTTAACCAAAACTTCTACTCTAGAGAATTATTTAGATGTAGATAATATATACTGATGGTTAACTCCCTTATCCAACCCACTCCCAGGCCAGTAAATCTGACTGCAAACTCCAGTTTATAGAGGATTATTTACTTTACCTCCTACCTAATATATGGTGAGGCAATAAATCTACCATAAATAAATCCTGGATTTCAGTCTTGCATTAAGCATTTAATAGCTAACTGTAGTTCAAACAGAATAGTACTTGTATTAGAAAAGAAGTATCCATTACATGATCCTTGCATTTTTTATTAACAGACCAAAGAAAAGTATGTTGTTTAAACATGCTATTTTTCCCCAAAATTATTCTCCTTAATTATGTAATTCAAGGTGATGTTAAAAACTAGACCAATATATCATAGTCTGGAGTACTTTTCCATTAGCATACTTAGATTTGTCTTTAAAAAAATTCTCAATATGAGAACAAGGGTTAAAGGAGCATTAGGTGTCCTGAATTTAATGGTAAAGAAAAAGGTTCATGGTATCCTTGATGTGCTAGAAACATTTATTTAAGTACTTAATACTAATTATAGCATTTATTTGGTACTTCTATCTATCTGGCCCTCTGCTAAGGCTGGAGAGACAATATGTGTTTATAGACTTCTTGAACTCTTACTGAGTCCTCAGCCAGCTCTAAATTATAGGCTATATCATGATCTCTGACCTTTAATTTGAAATTTTCAATTGCTTTCAAATGTAAGGGTGACCAACTCTCTTCACAAGTCTTTTTAAAATATAGTTTTTGATCATATACTATCCAACGACTCTATTACAAAGTACAATTGCCCATATAAGTTTATTAATTGTTCCCTGAAAGGAGGGATTTGTCCTTTACTTTGATACTAATGCAGAAAATATATTAAATCAAAGTTTTGCTACCTGTATATGCTGAATTGATTTTTGTTATTATATAGATTGCATATATTATTTTTGGCTCTGTTTTCTTCACTCTGCATCTTCTAATATAAATCTTGTGTTGACTTTGAATTCTTAATATCCCATCATACCTTATCTCTCAATAATATTCCATTATATTCCTATACTATAATTTGTTAAATATTTCCCTAAACCATGGGCATATATTTTGTTTCCAACTTTTTATTATTATATGTAATGCTATAATTTGCAGAGGGGACTCTTGAGATATAAGAGCGGAAGAATTTCTGGATCAAGGTGTTTGAACAATTCAGTAATCCTCCCAGCAAGCTGTAATTGCAAGTTGCTTCTCCAAACGATTGGGCCAATATATAACCCTGCTATCAATGAATCGGAGTGCCTTTCCCACAATTCCAGGATGAGTTATCCCATTTTTTTTAGTATCTTTACTGTCTTTAAGGGTATAAAGAGATACCTTGAAGTTATCTTAAATTTTCATTTCCTTAATTGTTAATGATTTTGATCATTTTCTCAAGAAGTTAGTAGAGTTTGTATTTCTGCTTCTGGAAAAAGTTTGTGCAAATCTTTTGTCCATATCTATTGAGAATGGCTCTTAGTGCTGTATATTTGTGTCAATTTCTTGTAGATATTGCATGTCAAATTTTATCAATTTTAAAAATCAATCCATAACTTTTCTTAGAATTTTAGTTGCATTATTTTTTTTTGTTCAAAAACCCAACTTCATGAAAATTATATTTTTATTATTTAGTCTATTTCTATAAAGTATCCATTTGATAATTAGACATGGCACTAAATATGTACAGTAATTTGAGGAATATTGCAGTGCTTATTATCAGTATAATATGAAAAGATAACTAAAAATTACACTAAGATCATTATAGAGCATGAGAAAATAAAGAAATTGTATGTACAAAATACTTGAGAAGATCCTTTAAAGTAATTAAGCTAAACTTCATTAAAATTTTTTTGCCATGTCCAAAAAAAGGATCTTATTCTGTATACTAAGTATGTTTTATGTTAGAAGGAAGATGGCAGAACATATATTTTAGTAATTGCTAATCAATGCAAGTGTGGGAAGAGGACAGGATGGAGAAAAATATATTAGAAAAATTGTTTCACGTATAGAGAATTAGAGAAGCCAAACACTTACAGATTACACAAAAGTTTTATAGCTATAGGTCATGAATACTTTCTTTTAAAAAACAGGAGCTACTAGACATAACAAGCAAAAATCATATTTTACAAATGAAATTGACTATGTTTCAAGAGACAGGAAATAACTTATTACTAATGTGGGAGTCATTCTTGAATCAGCTGTGTGCATATAGTCAAACCACTAACTATTTAAAGAAAAAGATCAAAAGTAACACAAAATTAGAAGAAAGTTATGATGTGCAATTAAAACAATTCCAATCTAACCTACTGAAACAAATTTTTTAATGTAAAAAATAGGAAATTGATGAGAATCAACATAATGGTTTCATAAAATTTAACCAATGTAAACCAGCTGCCACATTGAGATCAAACAAGCCTAGAAACCACTTCAGCCAGAAATGCTTAATGTCTTTGCCAAATGGGGATGCATGGCAGCCAAAGTTAGTCCCAGTTTAGGATGTAAATTCATATATATATATATATATATATATATATATATATATATATATATATATATATATATATATATATATATATAATTTTTTTTAAAATAGAGATTATCCCTATCTTTCCCAAGTTGAAAGTTTGAGAACTTCTCACAGACTATACCATTAATGACCAGCATGCTAGGTTTCAAACCTGGATTAGTTTGCTCCTCCTTAAGAAAAATTGTACCTCTCCCTGCCCAGGGGCTCACTACATTATGCCAAACAGTACCAAATAATAATCATCAGTTTTGCTCGCTTTAACTCACAACTCTCAAGCTCAAGAGATTCACCAAACTCTCTATCTCTCAGGTAGCTCATAAAGGTGTGCACAACTATATTCATTTATAATATCTTTTAATTTATTTATAATTTATGATATCTTTAAAAAGGACATTGTGGGAAATTGTGAACACTTATTGTCTTATAAAACTTTGACATTATAGTCACCACTCAGCATTAACATTATAGTCTCAAGATGTGCTGCCAGGGGAAATAGAAATAGCATTGAGTAATAAGTTCTTGTTCCACTTATGAAAGTGGAAAAAACTTACAAGCTTCAGAAAAGGTAACTAAAAAATATCAATGTCAATTATTCTTACTTTCCCATCTACACTAAACTTTCATAAAAATAAAACATATACTGAGAACATTCTTAGAGAAAGCACTATAAAGAAAAGTAGACTTTCATGATTGATTATCTTTTTCATCACAAAATTGACAGAATATTGTAGAGAGAGAAGAATCCCACTGTGTTTATTTTATTATATAGAAATATTTGATTTGGTAGAGCAAAACAGAAGCTTTCAAGCTCTTAATTAGTAGGTATCTATCATTTTTATATCAGGATATATAAGAGATAACATTAGAGATAACTTCAGTGTTCAATGATCCTCTAATCAAACAGGCAGACATGTAATAAACATATAGGTTAGCAGCAAGTTGAATTTTATAGATGGTGAGATCCTCCAAAGATCCTGTTGGTAGGTGACATTATATTGATAGCATCAAATCCTCAAACCTTACAGTCTTCTGAATGTGATTCACAATCACTTGGAAATCCAAAATCATTTGGAAGAATTCAGACTAAGTATCCCTATAGGAAAAAAAACAAAAGAATGAAAAATACTTATTATTGAGGTTATGATATATTGTTGAGTGGACAACCTATAGAGTTTATCCAAAGGCATGTAGATCTGGAACAGATAATTACAAATGGACCATAAGTTGGTCTGAGAATTGAACATATGTAGGAGAGCAGAATGTATTGCCTTTGTGAAATTTCACATTTCTTTTAATGAGTCTAAAATTTTCCTTGGCGCAAAGGTCCAATTTTTATACACTGGTATTCTGGTGATGTTTTATTACTGAAAGACAAAGACCACAGTCTCTGCAGAATTCACATTGAGCATTAACCAAAGGGTAATGATGAGGTTCGCAGCAGGAATGAGCAATCCATAACACATTATAAATGATGAATTATTCAGCAGTGTGGTAAAGGATATCATTAAAAAAATGCAAGACTTGAAAAAACAAATGATAGGTCAAATATCAAGAGCAAGGGATAAATCAAAGACAATTTCCATGTTCCATTATTATCCCCACACTGCAAAAAGAATAACCCTGGCATATGTTTATGGGAGGATAAAGATAAGAATCACTTAGAATAGACAGTCATTGGATGAATTCCAATGTGCATTATTGAAGGAAATACAGACATTGATGATATTTCAGATCCATTAATATATGTGACTAATTTTGACTATCTTGGTATATTCCACTGATGAACATGTTAATAGATGTCCTCTTATTTATATTGTTTATTGTTGCAGAAATGTTTTGTACTTATATTTATGTTATATGTGACTTAATAGATTAATTCCCAGATATTTTGTGTAACTAGATACTCCAGATGGGATTTCTCTTTCTATTTCTTCTTAGTCTTATTAATAAATACAAAAAGGTTTATGAATTTTTTGTGAAATTTTCCTTGTATTTTGTAGTTTGCTATTTTACTGAGTAATAATTTCCTAGCTAATTTTTTTTACTGATGCTACATAGCTAAGCAAACCATCACATCATCTTCAAATAGAGGTAATTTTGTTTATGCTTATTTATTCAGCGTATTTTTCTTGCCTTTGTTGTATATTGATGGTCAATGGGTCTACATGCTCTCATATGTGATCTCTCTTTTCCTGACAACTGCCTCTGGAGCTTGACCAGCTTATTTTAGATAATTCAAACCTGTGGTTCTTGTCTGGTAACATTCTATGGATTTAATCAAGCTTCACTTTGTCTTTGGTTCTAATACCACTTGACAATTTCTTGAAGCATTATCAGGTTTTTGTTTTATGATATTTTTCTGGGAAGCCAATAATTCTTAGATTTATTTTTCAAGTCCTATTTTTGTGTTTTCTGTGTTCTATGTGTTTATTTTTAGCTTAAAATTGTTGTCATTCAGTTTTTCAATTCTATGTACTCTATTTTTAAATGGGATTCTAATGCTTTGCTAAGATTTTCTAGCTTCTGTTTTAAGCTGTTTATTTTTCCTTTTTATATTTTTCATTGAGTTCTAATTTCATTTCTTATTTCTTCCTTCAATTCTTTTTTTAGACTCTCAACAATTATAAGGTTATGGAGCATCCCACTCCCTTTTCTAAGTATCCAATGCTAGTTACTACAGACTAATCTCCTCTGGACATTTCCCCTTCCATTATGGCATCCTATGATAATAAATTGTTGTGTCAGAAGCTATTCATTATTTGATAATCTCTTCAATCTCTCTGCTGGTTTTTTTATGGGGCTTTTTTTTCTTTTCCTTGGTCTTAATTACTGTTGTTCTTTTAGGGTTGTTGTTGTTGTTGTTGTTGTTTTTCTTTCACAGTCACTTTTCAATTTATTTATTTTTAATACACATTGCTTTATGAATCATATTGGGAGAGAAAAACCAGAGCAAAAGAAAAAAGCCATGAGAGAAAAAATAAAACAGAAAGAAGTGAACATAGCATATGTTGATTTATATTCAGTCTCCTTAGATTTTTTCTGGAGGCAGATGGCATTTTCTGACCAAAGTCTATTTGGATTGCATTGGGTCATTGAACCACTGAGAAGAACCAAGTCTTTCATAGGTGATCATTGCATATTCTTGCTGTGATTGTGTACAATGTATTCCTGGTTCTGCTTAATTCTCTCAGTGTCAGTGAAATTGATAGGGAGCCTGCACTGAGACTGCATTCTGAATTCTCATCCTGGAGTCACAGACCTTTTCTGCTGAGCTTCTAAATTGTCTTCAGCTGGAAAATGTTCTAATTCATCTTTTTGGGCATCCTGATGTTCTAAAGTTTGTATAGAGTAATTATTTAAAGGAATTTGGAATAATTGGGGGGAGAGGTTGTGCGAGTTCCTGCTTGTACTCTGCTAAATGAAGAGGTTTTTTGATTTTTTTTTTTTAAGATTTTCTATTTCTTTCTGGAGGGAAGAGGGAACCACTGAAGTCTATTGAATGAGGGGGCATGATATGATTAGTATTACCCTTAATTTATCTCCAAAATGTAGGTATTTAATGACTTATGCAAGATTACAAAGTAATCAGTAACTAAATTAATATTAGAACCCAATCCTCTTGAAGAATGAATAAAACAAGGCCTTCCTTAGCCCATGTCTCCATATCACAAAGTCAATAAAATGAATTTGATTTTCTTCTTTTTAATCTCATGAAAAGATAAAGAGATTTTAAAAATTATTTGTGGCCCACTCTCACTAGGAGTCCTCAGCCCCTTCTCCTTACCCCCAACAATTTCTTATGGTATAATATCAAAATCCTTATACTGAATTACATATTCTCTTCATAAAGAGAGGCCCCAATAGTTAAAATACTCATTAAACTGATCCAAAGAGAAATATTTGGTGCTTCAATTAGCAATGATACTAATGCAATGCCTTCTGCAGTCACATAAAGGTTTTTGAAATTAAAATAAAGTTGTGGCTATTTAGTCCTGCAAATGGAGAATAATTTATAACTTGGTACTTATGTCCATACCCCAGAAATATGTGTGATATTAATAGAGAAACACTGAGATAACATGATTCAAGATTCAAATGGGTTCTCATAGCACTGTTACACTGTAGATGAATATGACTGAAGGATAAAAAATGTTGCTATATTTGAGCAAAACTTGATTTTATGACAAATGACTGATTAACTAATACTTTCAATAACTTCATGTTATAATTCCCTCTCATTCTATTTCTAGATTGAGCCCCTTTGGCAACAACTTTAACACTGAAATAGACCACACTTCTGTTATTGCTCTAGAGAATCATACTTAAATCAAGACTTAGAATTAAGGCTGATTTTCTATTGTTACACATGTTAAAAATAGTGTTAGTATCGGATTGGGAGCACGCCTTAATAAAGTTTTTTTTAATCTGTTCGAATAAAAAAATAATTAAAGCCAAAATAATATGATTTCTTATAGTGTGAATATACCAAAAGTCAATGCCTCTTCTAAAATCTCTATTATACAAAGAGATAAACTAGTCTTCAGGAACATCCAATTCAAAGGTTATATTGAAATTAGTCAATGTTACAGGAAAAATTGCTGGGGTTAGCACTAGCAATTAAATTAAAAAATTATTCTATCTACAAATATTTACAAATCCATAAAAACAAAAATTACTTGTTTCTTGAAAAATACAAAATCTTGAATGAGGAAAAAAATAACAATAGGTGAAAGTATTGCATGATGAGGAGAAATGGAAAAAAAGGTGAAATGAAAACATGGAATAACATGATAGGTGGTTACATTTGGGAGCTTTTATTTATAAAGGGTAAAAAGACCTCATCAGACAGTCAAAGATTTCTTGTTACTTTACACTTAACAGTTTAGTTTGAGAACAAAAGGCAAGAAACAGATGGGTATAAAGTTTGAGAATAGACAATAACACTTGAAATGGAATTCAAGAAAAAAACTTTTTGACCAAATTTTTTGAGTAATTTTTTTTCTCTTGATAGCTCTGTGAAAATAAGGTTTGGAATAAAGTGGGCAAGTCTGGGCATTTCATTAGGAAGAACATTTAAAAAAAATAAATGCTCCCAAGTTGGCAAGAGTTCAGATCAAACAGAGAGAGTTCATAAAATATTATGTGGAATGAATAAAAGGTACACAGACTAAATTGTAGTAACAAAATAATATATATTGGAAGTTAAAACCATATGAAGACTAAGGAATATAATAACATAGAACAAAAGGCTTTAAGCCATATGAAAAATGCAAATACTTAGAAAATGAAAAAAAACAAATTTCTCTATCTTTTTAAGGGGATTTGAAAACACAGACTCAATCCAAGCTACAAATATGAATATCTAAAGCAAATCTTCTTGACAATATGATATGAACTTGGCAACTAATCATTTTCTAAATCGTCCCTTAAAAGTGGTCCTTAAAGATACACAGAAAGTTGTAAAGAACATAAGATTTCAGAATAGATAATGATACTTGAAATGGTACTCAAGAAATAAATTATTTTGACCAAATTATTTGTCAGTGGGGTTAGAACATACTTTATATATAGACTTCACACCTTACGTGTGCTTTAAGCATGCTTGTGCACATCACATACACTTTAGGAGACCATTTCCATTGGTCCTTCCCTTTGTATCTTCCATAGGGGATGGGAATGCTTTCTCGGGGAATCTGGCACCTGACCTTAGCACATCTGTGCTTCACAGCAAATGCCTCTATAGCTCCAAGTAATAGTTAAATAAAAACCAAGCCCTGTCTGTTCTTTCTAATTTTGTGTTTAAACCCTAATTTCCCAAGTCAAATCTAATCAAATTTTGTAGTTAAACATCTATCAACCTTTCATGATGCTTTATTGCATAGATGATTTAACATTTTATCTCATTAGAAATGAGAAAATCTGTCTTTTGGAAACTAATCTCTTGAAAATTTTAGTTGCATTTCCCCTTATTAAAGATGTCCATGCACATACTAAATCTTGCTTGTTTAAAAGTTGTTTGTTAATGATTTCTATTTGCTTGTCAAACAACATTTATGTCTCTGCAGAAAAATTACAACATTAATATGATTTATATCTCTTTGCCTAGGTTTCTAATTTCATTTAACAGTACAGAGAAGATGCTCAGTCTATGTGCTTAAAATACAAAATGTATCACAGGTGGTCTTAGACTCTGGAGGTATATCTTCAAATGTGATACAATGGGGAAAAGTTTTAAATGATATAAACAAATTAGTTATTCCTTGAATCTTATTTCTCTGAGTTTTCCTAGAGCTGGAATAACTAGTGATTACCAGTTGAGCTAAAATAAACAAGCTCTTTTAGCATAAAATTTAACTAGGGACATAAATTAGATTGCAAATTCCTCCACAGAAACTTCACAGAAATTTTGGTACAAGTCTGCTTGACAGAGGAATATTTTCTTTAAAGGTTCAAAAGATCTACAAAGGAGATTTTGTTTCTCTTTAATTTTCAGCATTTTCATTTTCTTTTCATGAAAAGAAATAATGCAACAATATATAAAACCTTCTGGTTTCTTCCCTAACTCTTTCTTCTTCATTCACTCTCCCACTAGAAGCTGGGAAGAAGATACTAAGAAGATGTTTCTACTTATAGTTGAGAAGTGTTATGATGCATGGTTGAAAAAAAAATGTTCTGTTTTCAGTAACCTTAGCTTCCAATTTAAAGTCTTTGAGCTAGTGCATTATGTGTTGAAGTATATTTTCACTTCATTTCCCAATCTTTTTCCTGATAGTTGGCTTACAAGCAGGGCATTCCCTAGCAATAGACTCAGCTGTTCCAAGGGATCTGTAATCAGGATGCATGGCTCAGCATTTGTTACTAGGTTTCCTAATTAAACTCTCACATAAATGTACACCAAATCTTTTGTCTGTTTACTTATTTGAAAATACAGAAAGAAAAATTTTAGCTAAATTTTATATTGGAGTTTTTTTTTCCTTTTTTTGCATGAAATTCAAAAAAGATAATTTTAGCTGCCAGAATTTTAGTATATTCTGAATATGGAAGATACATATGTCTAATTTGTCAGGATTCATAATGTTATGAAGACAGATAAATATGATAGGGGTTTATAAGACAACTTTCTCCTCTACATTTTAGGTTGTCATTTTTATTTTTTCTTTCTAGGCTTTTAAATTTTTTTCAGCCTTCTACTAATTTGCCAATTCTACTTTTCTTTTTATTTCAGGAAATTTTGTTTTTAAATTATTACTTATCTCCATTAAAGTTTAACTCCTCTATTTGATTAGGATATAGAGGTGACCTTGAGATCTCTAAGGTTTTGTCAGCTGACCACAAACTCTATAAGGATCTTATCAAGATGGAAAGACCTCAAACATAGACCCACAAAGGACTTTGTATCCCTAGTACTTAGGGACCAGCTTATCTAAATTGACAGCGATGATTACCAGAAAGAATAACACAAAATGATGAATTACCTTGATCATAGTAACTTGAAAAAGAATAGTATTTGTTCAGGTATGGTGAATTCAGAACTATAACTAGGGTGGGGCAAACAGTATTTTGCTACGCTATTGAATTTTAGTCATGACTTTAATTTTGTATTAACCAGAAAGGGGAAAAATTGAATTCAACATTAGTAATCTTTAGTTAAAATAAAAGTCTTTCAGAAAGCATTCATTCTTCTTTCAGTAGCTACACTGTGGTGAGATTTTCCATGATTTGGTGGTCCTGTTTTTTGCCCTCACAATAGCCAGTGGCCTTAAAGTATCCTATAGTATCTCTCCTACTCGATCTTGTATCTAAAATATCAAAGTGTCTCCCTGAAGTAGTTTACCCCCAACTGTATCTCAACTTAACTTAATTTGTCTAAAAAGTTGAAGATATCTTTTCTTCTGCTTCCTCAAGGCACATTTAAGGTGTTTTCCCCAAGCATCAGAGTTTATAGCTATAGCTCTGAATAGATCATAAAACCATAAATGCAAATATCATTGATTTCAACCTCCCCTTCATGCTACAGACTAAAATATTGAATCCAAGAGAAGTTAAATGATTTCTTTAAGATTCCAGAAGTAGGACATAGGAGAGCCTGAATTTGGATTTAGGTTCTCAGATTCAAAATCTAGTATTGTCACCATTAAAAAAGATTTACAATTCACATCCATGAAAGGAGTTCTCATGGATTAAACCAATACACATTGAAGTAAATTTTGATTTAATGCAATAAATGTGACCATCTTCTATTCCACCAAAAAATATGCATGCCCAAATGTGTATATATGCAGAAAAGTTATCTTCAGTGTACTTTTTAAGCAAGTTGGGGAAAAAAAGTACATGGTAATGTAAGGAGGCAGCTTACTTACACCACTACTCCTACCCCTATTCCACTAGATTTCTCTGAAGAAAATTTAGTAGCAGGCAATAACTCTTCTGTAGAGAAATCTGTTCTATCTTTTTTCCAGGCCTAAAGTGATTAAAATACTGAGAATGGTAGAAATGTGGCATTAGATATTGGGCTGGTAGGTAACCAGCACCTTTAAGAACCTATGGGAATGATCCCAACCATCCATGTCCAGTAATCAAAAGAAGCTTACCTCAAGAGGTCCTCATCAGTCTAGAATTTACCTAACACTTGCTAGCCGACTAATCTTTTACATTTACCATTGTGACTCTGATATCAGGTTACTTTCACCTGACCTCAGTAATCCCATACTTAGCTTTCTAAACAGATTTCTGATTCCCTTTGCTTATGTCTAAAATTCATTATTCCTTCTGAGAAGCAGCATGATGTAGTCCTGGAGTCAGAAAGTATGAGTTCAAATTTAACATGCAGTAGCTATATGACACTATGTAAGACCCTTGACCTCAATGATCTTAAATTTCCTCATCTGTATAATTAGGGATTTAGGCTAGATTATCTCTACAATCCCAAATTTCATCTCTCTTTCTTTCAAATTTGTTCTTTCTTCTGCCTTTATTATTACTGTCAATGGCAACCTTCCCATGTTTGAAACCATATTGTTGCATTGAATTTTCTTTTATCTCTAATTGATTATAAAGTTATAAAGTTCCCTATACATATCATCTCTCTTGTCTTCTCCCTCTTTCCTATGACCAAGATTTATAACACAGGCTTATATCATGAAAAATGGAGCAAAGGACAGAGATAGAAAAAGGGTAGCAGTAATAGTAGTAATTATTTTATTGTTATAATTCTAATTCATTCATATATTAATTTTACATTTATTAAGCGCTAACTGCTTACTCTTTATGGGGGAGTTTATCCCATCACATTTGTGGTTAAAATGACCAATTCTGTATTACTTGCTTTCTTGTTAACCCCTGCTTATGCTTTTCTCCTTTCCTTCCTCCTTACCCCTCTCCCCAGTATTAAACTTATGAGCACTACTTGCTTCTCACTCTTGAGGAAATACAAAGCTTGAATGATACATGATTTCCATCCTTACTATACTTATAGTCCAATGGGGGATAACACACAAACACAAATAACTATTCCTTAATGTTATACAACCATACAATCTATCTACAATTCAGCCAAACTGAATCTTACTCTTTTTCCCATATAACTCTGTCTTTGCCCAAGTTGCACCCATATACAGAATGCACTCCATCCACATCTCTGCCTCTTAGCAACGTTTGTTTCCTTTGTTCCATTTTTCATGCTTTAGGTGAATTCCCTCAAATATGTATGAATTGTTCACCACTCCCTTTCTTGTCTCCTTTCACGCTAAGCAGACACTATCTCTGATAAAAATTGCTGCTGTTGCCCTCTACAAGCAGCTTGGGAGCATTTTGAATATAGTTCTAGGCCTTGAGTCAGGAAGATCTGAGTTCAAATGCAATGCCAACTGTATGACTCTGGGCAAGTCTGTCTAGCTCAGTTTCCTCATCTTCAAAATGAAGATAAGAATAGCTCCCACCTCTTAGTTTTTTTAAGTATCAAATGAGCTAATATTAAGTACCTTCTGCGTCTTGGGTACTGTGCTGGGCATTAGAAGAGATGCCAAATTTAGAGAAGGCTTAGTCCTGTTAATAATTAGTGTTGGCAGAAAGATTGTATATTTTTCCAACCTCCATTCACACAATCCAACTACGTATAGTTGACATTTATATAGCATTTTATGATTACAAAGTACTTTCTCATATATGATTTCATTTGGCTCCTTTCTTATGGCCTTTCCTATTTTATACTCCCACCCACCCATCCACCCACAATGGGGCATAAAACATTAGGGAAAATGTTTACAATTTTAACTAAATTATTTTTCACATGGTACAACTAAAAGAAAGAAACTAAACAAGGTACAAGTATTCTATCACCCTAGGTCAGAGCTTGGATTTTTTAAATAATAGCTTTTTATTTCCAAAATACATGCAAATGTAGTTTTCAACATTCTATCATTCTTTGCCAGAGCTTGCATTTCTTTTTTTTAATAATAGCTTTTATTTTTAAAATACATGCAAAGATAGTTTTCACATTCTGTCATTCTGCTAGAACTTGGATTTTCTTTTTTTTTAATAATAGCTTTGTATTTTCAAAATACATGCAAAGATAATTTTCAACATTCACTCTTGCAAAACCTTATGTTCCAAATTTTTCCCCGTCCTCTTTCCCGTCCTCTTCCCCTAGAGAGCAAGCAATCATTATATGTTAAATATGTACAATTCGTTTATTTCCACATTTATCATGCTGCACAAGAAAAATCAGATCAAAAAGGAAGAAAAGGTGAGAAAGAAAAAAAAAGTAAGCAAACAATAACAAAAAGGTGAAAATACTACATTGTGATCTACATTAAATCCTCTTTCTGGATGCAGATGGCTCTCTCCATCACAAGTCTATTGCAATTGGCCTGAATCACCTCATTGTTGAAAAGAGTCTCATCCATTAGAGTTGAAGATTACATAATTTTCTTGTTGCTGTGTACAATGTTCTCTTGGTTCTACTCACTTCATTTAGCATCAGGTCGTGCAAATCTCTTTCTGAAATCTGAAATTATCCTACTACTTATTTCTTATTCTATTTCATTCATATACCATAACTTATTCAGCCATTCCCCAAGTGATGGGCATCCACTCATTTTGTTCCTTGACATTACAGAAAATGAATTTGCATATGTGGGTCCTTTTCCCTTTTTTTATGATCAAATCAATAAAGATTAAAGGGTATGCACAGTTTGATAGCTCTTTGGGCATAATTCCAAATTGCCTTTTTAAAAGACTTTTACTTAAAAGATGATGTGTCTTCTCTTAAGAGATGAAGTACAAAGATGTCTTGATTAATACTTGTTATTGCCTTTAAACTACCTTCCATCTTTAATTACTGGGAAAGTGTCAGGGTTGTCACAACCTCAGACTGAGGAAAAAGTCCCAGGTTTTATGCAACTGGAATGTCTGTCATTTCTGCTGTTCTATCATCATAATAGAGACAGTCAGCAGGGAGAGCATGGGGCCTAAAGTCAGGAAGATGAATCTTCCTGAGTTCAAATTTGGCCTCAGATAATTACTAGATCCTAGACATGTTACTCAAATCCTGTTTGTCTCAGTTTGTTCATCTGTAAAATGAATTAGAGAAGGAAATGGTAAATAATTTCAGTATCTTTGCCAAGAAAACCTCAAACCAAACTTAATTGAAATGACTAATCATCAAAGTAGCACATCAGTATCTCAAGCATTTAGCATGGTATCTAGTACATGCATACTATATGAAGGCTAACTATTATTATTTTTTTTTATCAATACCATCTGAACTCAAAGTTGTCACACAAGTTGCAGAAGAAATGTGGATCTTTTTGCCTTAGTACTGGATTGGTGCTTTGGGAGATCATTTAGTCTATGCTTTTTATTTTATGAATAAGAAAACAGCAGCCTTAGAGAGTTAAAGTGACTTGCCCATCAAGGGATTTGCTCATTAAAAAAGAGTAATATATAAGGGAAATTTTTAAGTAGTCAGGTTGCAGATTCAAGAGCAGGATTTCAGGATTTTTAAAAATATTTATAGTTTTGAGGATTAGGGATCAAATTATAACATTCTTGAGAAAAAACAAAGAGGTAAGTAAAACCCTATTCATTCAATTTGCCCAAGCTGAGGAAAGTCACATTGGCAGAGGATATGCAGCTCTTATTCCTACAGATGTTTGAGAAGAGCTTATTATACATATGCTTGATTTGGGTGCTAAATCACTTATTACCTTGCATATGAAACCCAGATAATACTTAGCTCTGTGGAGATCCAACTTTGATTTACACAAAAATCTTATTGTTTCTGTTGTTCTCCAGTCATTTTTCTCATTTTCTCATTAAAAAGTGAAATTTTAGCTCAAACTTGAAAAAAGATCATGAGGCCAAAAGGCAGGAATAAAAGTGCCTTCTCCCCTTACATTTGGGATTCTTAGATTAGTCATATTCCCAGTATTCAGAACATTGTAAGTACTTAATAACTGTTTTCCCTTCCTACATTCAATACATATGCTAGCCTCTTGTTCTCTTTAATAACTTCATCAGCAAACATCTACAATAATGGTTATTATGTATCTAGAATTTCTATAAAAGAGCTAGGGAAAGACTTAAAAGACATGGCATTATGGTACAAATCTGTAATCCCTGCCACCAAGAAGGCTAAAATTAGTGGATCACTTAAGCTTGGGAGCTGTGAGCTCTGGTGGGCTAAGCCAATTGGCTGTCTTCATTTAAGCCATCACCAATACTGTGAATCTCTAGGAGGGAGGGCTGAACATCACACTGACTAAATAGGAACAAATTGGGCAGATCAAAAACTCTATTACCTGCAGCACTAAGATCAGGTCCATATGTGTCAACTGTACTTCCAGATTAGTGAGATAGGGAGATGGAGGGATGGAGGGAGAGAAGGAAGGAAAGGAGAAAGGAAGGGAATTAAAAAGAGAAGGGAGAGGGAGAAAAGAAGGGAAGGAAAGAACGAAGGATGGACTCTGGTAAGAACTGTACAATTTGAAAAAGCATAAAGAGCTGACATCAATTTTACCCACAAGAATTTGACCATGATTCCTCCTTCCATGAGAAGACCTTCTCCATTCCCTCTAGTCCTGTTCCCTGGTTGAGGGTAATTGATAAGTCTCAAATTCTTCAGTGAGTTAAGAAGATGTCTACCCAAAGCTTGAAAAGACTTCCCCCAGCAGAATAGGGAAATGAAAATAATTTATTCCAATAGTCATGAAGGTGGCTAAAACAGGTTCTGTGGAGTGCTTAGAGATTGGTCAAAAATTGATGACACCAAGGTCATCCACTGTATTTCAGGTTTCCAGTCATCTTGACCTTTTTCTTGTCCCTGGATTTTTATAACTATGGAAAAGAAAGTAAAGCTGATAACTTTATGTCTCACTTAAATCCAATTCATGAGATGATGTCATTGGTCTTTTTTGAAAATATAGTTCAAACAACAAAAACTGTTCTCTTTATCCTTCTCAAATAGTCATGTTTGTATTTATCTCGGGACATATCATTTTACCCCTACAGAATGTAAACTTCTTGAGTATAGAGAAAGTTTTTCATTTTTGTGTTTGTAATCCTAGTGCCTAACACAATGCCTTTTATCTATTAGATGTTTATTCACTGTTGGATTAGATTGATTTTTATGATTTTGCAGCTTCATCTTTAGATACATGATTATAAAAAAGTTTCAAAAATTTTAAGAAAATAAAGATAGTGGTGTAAAATGAATAATAAACAATTTTATATCAATGAAATGCAATAAAAATCAATTCATTAAAACAATGGAGTTAATTTAGTAATAGAGCATTGAGATTATCCACCCCTAAATATAGCACTGACTTTTATACATGCATATGGATTTACACACACACTTTTTAACCTTGAAATCCTAATTCTGAAAGGAAAAAAAGGCCATTAGGCACAAAGAGTCTGTCTTATGAAACCTGAAAGGAAAGCTTGTTTTTAAATGTGTGTATGTCCCTAAATTCCAAAACCTTCCAGAAAGAAAATAATTCCAGGAGAAAAAGCTCTATTTCTTTAATTTTACTAGGACATCATAAAACAGATCAAATTAAATGGACAGAAACTGAAGCAATGTTAACCTGGCCTGAAAGAAACTGTTTGCCTTTTCTAATTAAAATTTCCAAAGGTTAAGCCTGTACTTTGTGTAACCTTTAACCACACTATTCTTACTATTGTAACTTGGGCATAGTCCAGAGTTTGCTAAAGGAGTTTATTGTTCTTAAATGGAAAGACAGGGAAAAAAACCCTAAGCAAAAGAAATATTCTTTAAGACATAAGTTTAAGATGAAAGGTCTATGGATGGCATTCCCCCCCTTTCATTAGAGGGTAATGAAATCAACAAAATATTTCATTAAGAATACCAACTACAACAACAATCCGAAGAAAACAATATCTACTTCCATCCTAATTTGGAGAAAAGTTAACTTTGTCTAACTAAAAACATGCATAGATCTCCGGGCTCATCACTTTTCTCAGTCCCCTTCTAAGGTCTGTGCCAATTCCCCTTCTTGGGAATTGTTGACATGTCTTATTTATCTTCATAAAATTCCTTTAAAGATTCTAAGTTATAAATGAACTGCTGAACAATGGAAGGAGTTTCCCCACCAGGAATGAAACTAATGAAATCATGGGTTTGGATTTCCCTTTGATTTATTTTTTTTGTTGTTGTTGATTGTCTAAACTTAAGTGATAGAGAAAATATTACTAATGAAGATGAAACTTCAAAATTTGATGATATGTGTGTGTGTGTGTGTGTGTTCAGTTGTTTAAGTCATGTCTGACACTTTGAGGCAGGGTTTTCTTGACAAAGATACTAGAGTGGTTTGTCATTTCCTTCTCCAGCTATTTTATAGATGAGGAACTGAAGCAAACAGGGTTGAGTGATTTGCTGAGAATCACACAACTAATAAGTGTCTGAGGCCAAATTTGAACTCAAGAAGATGAGCTTTTCTGACTCCAAGCCCAGAATTCTATGACTATCATATCACCTAGCTGTCACACACTAATACAATATACACATATTTTTAAAAAATATTTAGTATTTTATTTTCCCCAATTACATGTAAAAGCAATTTTTAACATTCATTTTTAAACATTTGAATTCCAAATTCTCTCCTTTCTTTCCTCCTCTCCTATTCTTTGAGAAGCAAAACAATTCAATATATGTATAGTCATGTAAAACATTTTCATAACAATTATGTTGTAAAAGAAAACCTAAAACCACCACCTCCCAAAAAAAAAACTCAAGACAAAGAATGTATTTTTTAAAACATATTTCAATCTGAATTCAGAAACCACCAGTTCTTTCTCTGCTAATAGATAGCATTTTTCATAAGTCCTTCAGAGCTGTCTTAGATCATTGTATTGCTAAGAATAGCTAAGTCATTTGCAGTTAATCATCTTACAATATTGCTTTTACATTGTATATGTCCATTTCCCTTTGTATCAGATTTTTCTGAAAACATCCTGCTCATTATTTCTTATATCACAATCATATTCCATCAGAACCACATAGCATAGTTTGTTCAGCCATTCCCAATTAATTGATGGTTATCCCCTCGATTTCCAATCTTTGTACTAGAAAAAGGCTACTATAAATATTTTTGTACATTTGTATTTCTTTTTAGATAGAGACCTAGGAGTAGTATTGCTAAGGCAAAAGTATGTATGGTTTTATAGCCATTTGAGCATAGTAGCAAAATGATCTACAGAATGGTTGAATCAGTTTACAACTCCACTAACAATGCATTAATTCTCATTTTCCCTATATCTTCTCCACCATTTGTCATTTCCTTTTTGTCCTATTAGCCAATTTAATGAGGTATTCACATCAAAAATATTTTAGTTTGCATTTGTCCAATCAATAGTGAGTTAGACAATTTTTTCATATTGCTATAGTTTTGATTACTTCGTCTGAAACTGCTCATATCTTTTGATCATTTATTAATTGGGGAATCAAACCAGGAATATTTTTATAAATTTGTGCCTCCTTTATCAAGTAATTGACTTTTTCAAATAATGTTCTTGCATCATTCTCATTTCTATTCTCAATTTTTTCCTCTATCTCTCTTACTTGATTTTCAAAATCCTTTTTGAGCTCTTCCATAACCTGAGAGTAATTCATATTTTCTTGAAGGCTTTGATTGTAGGAGCTTTGAAATAGTTATCTTCTGAGTGTGTTGGATTTTCCTTCTCACCACGTATGTTTAGGAAATGAAGCCTTTATCAGAGAAACTTGTTTCAAAATTGTTTCCACAATTACTTTTTCTAACAACTGTAGTTCCCTCCATTCTGTTTCCCCACCTACCCATCCTATTTATTTTATTCTCTCTCCTTTCATCCTGTTCCTCCTTAAGAAAACCTTGGTTTCTGACTGTCTCTTCCCCTGATCTTCCTTATTTTCTATCACCTCATCCTTTCTTTTATCCCCTTCCCCTCCTATTTTCCTGTAGAGTAATATAAGTTTCTATATTATATCCAATTGAATATTCATATTATTACCTCTTTGAGTCAATTCTGATGAAAGTGAAGTTCACTTACTTTCCTTTACTTTCCTCTTATTCCCCTGCTCTGTAAAAGCTTTTTTTTTCCTTCTTTTATGTGAGATAATTTACTCCATTTTATCTCTACCTTTTCTCCTTTTCTTTTAGTATATTTCTCTCTCATCTCTTAACTTTAATTTTTAGATATCATCCCTTCATATTCCACTATATCTGTGCCCTCTATTTATAGATAATACTTCAAACAACCCTAATAATAAGAAAGTATTTTATGAGTTATAAATATCATCTTTCCATATAGGAATATAAACAGTTTAATCTTAAGTCCCTTATGATTTCCCTTTTCTGTTTACTTTTCTATGATTCTCTTAAGTCTGCAATACTAATCATCACTGATCTTTTTATCAAAAATGCTTGAAAGTGCTCTATTTCATTGAATATACATTTTCACTCTGAAGGATTATATTTACTTTTTCTGGGTAAATGATTTTTGTTTGTAATCCTAGCTCTTTCAGCTACTGGAATATCATATACCCAGCCCTCCTTTTGTTATAAAAGCTACCAAATCTTGTGTTATCCTGCCAGTGGTTTCATGATACCAATTGTTTCTTTCTAGCTGCTTATAATATTTTCTTCTTGATCTAAAAGCTCTGGAATTTGGCTATAATATTCCTGGAATATCCTGGGATACCTATCAGGAAATGACTAGTGGATTCTTTCAATTTTTACTTTTTCTTTTCATTCTAGAAAGTCAGGGTAGTTTGATAATTTTTTGAAAGATGATGTCAAGGCTCTTCTTGTAATCATGGCTTCAGAAAGTCAAACAATTTTAAAATTATCTCTTCTGGATCTTTTTTTTTTTTTTCCGGTGAGATATTTCTTCTATTTATCTTCTATTTTTTCATTCTTTTGACTTCTATTTGATCAATTTTAATTTTGAAGGAATTATTTTCTTCAGTGAGTTTTGTACCCCCTTTTCCATTTAGCCAGATCTACTTCTTAAGGAGTTCCCCCCCGCCTTTGATGAATTTTTGTACCTCTCTTTCCATTTGGCCACTTCTGCTTTTTAAGGCTTACTTTTCCTCATTGGCTTTTTATACCTTCATTACCATTTGACCCAGTCTGTTTTTTAAGGTATTATTTTCTTCGGCATTTTCTGTATCTCCTTTACCAAGTTATTGACTCTTTTTTAATGATTTTCTTACATAATTCTCATTTCTCTTCCCAATTTTTCTCTTATCTCTCTTACTGATTTTCAAAATTTTTTTTGAACTTAACCATTGCCTGAGCCTAATTGATATTTTTCTTGGAGGCTTTAGATATAAGAGCTTTGACTTAGTTTTCTCCTGAGTGTGTGTTTTGAGCTTCCTTATCACCATAGTAACTCTCTATGTTCAGAATTTTTCTGTTATTTGCTCATTTTTCTAGGCTATTACTTGAGTTTTAATTCTTTGTGAAATTAGGGCTCTGCTTCCAGGGCAAAGGGTGCGCTGTCCCAAGCTTCTGGGATTTTGTGCAGCTGTTGTCAGAGATACTTTTAAGTATCTGTAAGTTTTCAGTTCTTCCCTAATGGTAGAATCCAAGGAGAGCTGTTACTACTCTCCTAGTTTGTTCTCTGGTCTATAAGTGACCACAGTCTCTCTTTGAGAACTATGAGGAAGGTCCAATGTAATTGCAAGCTCTGATGTCTCAGCTCCTTCTTGCCCTCAGGACTGTGACCTGGATCCAAGTATGAGCAAAGAAATGGAGTCCTGCCTCAATGCCAGGAAAGAGACTCCTGTAATCTTTAATCCTGTAATCCAACACCTTTACTGTCTGTAGGCTGGGAAGTCTGGAAACTACCACTGCTGCCACAGATTCAATAGCTCCCACGGCCTACTCTTGGTTTGCTGAGTTGTACTGGCACAGAGTAGGCTGCACTTCTTTTGATTCTTATGGTGGTCCAATGGATATTTTGTGATGATCACTATTTAATTGAGGAAAAAATTAAATCACCTATGTGACTTACTCATGGTAGCAATTAGAGTAGATAGAAAACCAAAAGTTGATTTTCATTTTGGTGTTTTTTTTCCATGTTTTTCTCATATAAATTTGAAAGTCTCTACCTTTGTCCCAATATAATTATATATAACGTAACATATAATTATAATTATATTCATACTTTCCCCTCATGTCATAGTACTTAGAGACCCATGAAAATTCTCAATTACACTGAACTCTTTTTTATAAAAGGCATGTCTGTTGGGAAAGAAGAATGATTTTACTTTCTCTGTACTTTCATAATTGTCACATGAAAGATTACCTGGGAACGTGCCAACTAGGCAAAGTTATGGAAAGGTCCAGCTGTCATAAATACTCATCAGAGTAGAGTTAAGACATGACTGTACATGTTGTGTTTTCTATATCCTTGGTGAAACTATTTTATGATCCTAGACTGAGCAAGAATTCCATTTATAATGTTGTCAGATAATTTTCACTGCGTGGACTTAAAATTCCTGCAAATGTGATAAAAATCCTCCCTGGATTCATTGTTCAATGAAATAAAATTAAATTAAAAGGAAACATTTTTATACTTTTTGGAGACAATTGTAACTTTACTAGTTAATATAAGCCAAGTGACTAGATATCAAGAGACAATTTCATTACAGAAGATTAATGTCCTCCAGCCTAGAGATAAAACAAAACAAAACCCAGAATATAACAATAATAGGAATTTTTTTAACAAGACAGCATTTGTTCTTGTGGAGACCCATTGTCAGATATTGTGTCGATAAGTTGTCCAGAGAAGCAGTTAATTCAATCAAAAGAACAGTCAATTGAAAAAGAGGAAAGGAAGAAAGACTATTTTTATTACCTGGGGGGAAAAATGAGTCAGTAGATTAGGGTTAACTTTAAAAAAAAAATTATTATTTTGATGTTTCCTGAAAGACTATATTGCATAGCAAATAGAATACCATGATGGGATTTGCATGAGGAAAACCTTGGTTCAGATCCAGACCCTTCCTAACTATGTAAAACCATGGAAAATTCATTTTAACTCCTATACCCCTAACAATTTCCTAATCCTTATCTACTAAATTATACATGAGTTAGGACCTGCTCTGCCTTGGTAGGGAGTTCCCACAATGAGGGAAATCAAATTATTAACAAAATATTTTCATGGGTATTTCATCAATAAATCACCAATAATTTTAAGCCCTCAATATATTATCTGCCACACGTTATGCTAGTGACCCAAGACACAAAAACCAAAAAAGAAATACTTCTTAACTTATTATTGGGCGAGACAAGATGTATACTTATAAATATATACAAAACAGGTCATGGGGATTCAAGACAAAATTAAGGTAAGGAGAAGCACTAGCACCTGGAGGAATCAGAAAAAATCTCATGTAGGAAATAAACTAAGCGAAATTAAAGATTCTAATGCTTAATTTGGATTTATTCAAATGTGTGTGGGTTTTGTATAACTGGCCTTTGGTGGAAGGGGAGTCAAGTCTTGGTTATAAAGCTTGGGGAATTATAATCCGCCTCACAACTTGACCTAAATATTGTTTCTATTAAACTAGCAATATTTAGGAGGCAGAGAGATATATTTCTAACTCAGGAACTCCTCTTTGAGGAAAGCAAGATGGCCAACCTTTTGGCCCCAATCTCCTACTCTGTTTTTGGTAGTACTCAAAGTATCTCTTAGAAAAGAGTAAATAAAGATTCTAGAGATTTTGAGTCATGGCAAATCTAGATAGACACATATAACTTACATAGACAACATAATACCCCTACATACATGCATATGTGTGCATATACTCCCATACAAGAAGGTCAGTTTGGTAGAAGAATGAAGTGCATGGAGGAGAATAATGAATCATAAGGCTAGAAATGCCTATTAGAGTTAAGCAAGTGAAGGACATTAAGTGCCAAATAATTTTTTAAAAAAATAAATATTTTATGTTGGTTATATAAAATGTTTATATAATACATTTATATATTATATATAGTAATGCTTATATTTAAAATGTAAATAGATAGCCAGACAGACAGGGCTTAAGTCATATTTGAAACATGTATTTCAAACAAACATTTAATCTACCTCATTCTACTACAATGAGCCATTGTGTCACAGAATCAAGCTAAGGAAAGAAGCCTCAAGTTTTCTCCATGGTCATGTAAAAGGGACATGAAATCAAGTCAATAAGTATGCATGCAGACATACATATAAAAAACACAGATAAATAATGAGTCACAGTGTCCATTCATTCCCTAAGCCATAAGGCCTTGAGCTTCTCAGAGAAGGGGCTGATCAGGATATCCTTATTCTATCACATGTACTACATAGACTGACATCAACTTTGTTGCAGGTAGACACAACCAAACTCCTTTGCTGACAGCTATTTTAAAGTGCTGACATCTGAGATGCCATGTGATATGGTAAACAGAGCTTCTACTCTACTGGGACTTTGAACTACTAATTTTGCCTCTAGGACATAATTTCCTGGCCTGTAAAATAAAAGGCTTGAAAGAAATACTTTCTAAGTACCATATGTCAGTTCGGTCACTTCCTATCTCTGTGGACCTAGACAAACCATTTCATTTCTCTAACCCTCATTACCTTATATGTAAAAATAGGAGTTTGGATGGAATGGTCTTCAATATCACCTCCAGATCTAAATATGTGATTCGATGACCAAACTTTAAATCCTAGGAACTCTTTCTTGGATCATTACTGAAGAGACATGAAACAGCACTATGAATAAAAGACACGAATGTTCAGTTTGGTTGGTGAATAGAGTATATAGATAGGAAAGCAGTGATATTAGGCTAGAAAGGTGGACGGGAGACAGATTGGCAGGACCTCTATTCATTAGGAAAAGGGAAACCACTGAAGATTTTTGATCAGGATAATAGAATCATTGAGTAATAGATTAAGAAGTAAAAGAGACCTCAGAGACCAGCCAATTGAAATCCTTCATATTACAGTAGAGCAAATGGTAATCCAAGGAGGTTGAACGTTAGGTAATCCTAGGTGCTATGCAATTAAAACATTAATCTATCAGTTTTATGTAGCATGTATTGGATGGAAGAGAGAATGGATTCAGTGAAAGTAGTTAGGTATCCTCTGAGCTACCAGAAATTACTTGGCACAGGGGATAAAATTCTGTGCCTGTGGTAATAAAGACCTGTTCAAATCTCACTTCAGACTGTGTGACTCCAGGCAAGTCATTAAATTTATTTTTTACTTCAGTTTTCTTCAACTATAAAATGGAGATAATAACAGTAACTCTTAGGGTTGTTGCTAAGATAAAATAAAATAATATTTATAACACACTTAATACAATATAAATAATAGGTGCTATATAAGTGCTTTTTTCCTTCATCCTCCCCCTACATTATTGTAGCAGTGCAGGAAAGGGGTGATGATGATCTAGAAAAGTTAGAATGGGAACAGAAATGTTGAAACAAACAAGAGAAGTGTTGCAAAGGCAGAATTGTCATGACTTCTATGAATCGATGAATAATTATTTATAAAGTGCCTACTGTGTGCCAGGCACTATACTAGGTGCTGGATATATAGGGACATAAATAAAATAAGATCCCCAGAAGGAGCTTAGGTTCTAATGTAGTTAAGAACATGAATATATCTATGTTTATATAAGATATATACAAATCAAATATTAGGCAATCTGGGAGAAGGAAATGGTGGTTGGGCAGGAAACAGAAAAGCTCCATAATAGGTGATACTTGAGCTGAAGTAAGGAAGGAAACTAGGGATTCAGGAAACACATATCACAAGGGAGGGAATTCCAAGCATGGGGGAAGAGGGCAGCCAGAGAGATGAGAGATGATGTGTCATGTTCAAGTGACAACAAATAGGACTACATATCTGGACTACAGAGTGTGGAAAAGAAAAATTAGCCTAGAAAAGATAAGAAGGATGATGGAGGTTAAGAGTTTTGAATGCTAAACAGAAGATTTCATTTATAGTTCTAAAGATAATAGGGAACCACAGTAATTTATTGTGTTGGGGTGGCTCCAGGTTCCATATTCAAAACCTTCCTGTAGGGAAATCAGTTTGGCAACTGTGTGGAGAATGGATTAAAGGAGAGAGAGTTTAGATGCTATTGAAACAGTCCAGGTAAGAAGTGATAAGTGTTTGACCTAGGGTGGTAGCTGTGTGAATGGAGGGAAGTGAATATATGTGAAAGGAGTTGTAGATATAACAAGATTTGGCAACTGATTTTTGTGGAATGAGAGTAAGGGATTAAGGATGATAGTAAAGTAGATGATTGAATTTGGTTGGTAAGGAAGGAATCTGGGACTGAGTTTTTGATCCAACATGATTAGAGAATTATGGAATCATTAGATTCCATTAGTTAGAAGTAAGAAAGTCAAAAAATGTCACAAGTCAAGGGAGAAGAGTATATCTAGGAAAAAGGGAATCATTAATTGTATCACATATAACCAAAAGATTATTGGATTTTGGCGAGGCCATTACAATCTAGTCCCACAAAAAAATCAGCTCTTTTGTGAGATTTGGAGAGTCCATAGTATTTTAGGCCTGATCTTCTATTATCACATTTTCGTTTAAAAAACCTGCTTTCATCTTAATCCTCTTGTGAATATTGAAAAAGAAATTGCTTAACTGTTCCTCAGTTTCTTTCTTTTCTTAATGACTAGGTATTTCACTCATTTAAAAAAAAAAACATTCTTAAGGGATGGGATAATTTATTTTATTACTCATTATTTACTTTATTTGCCTTTCTGATTTTTCAGTTATTCGAGGTATTTGTGAGGCAAATAATCTCTGAGCATTTTTTCTCAGACATGTTTCAGATACCTCTATTTTATTAAAAGTCTATATTTTTTCATTGAAGATTAAGTTCATATTTTCAGAGTGTGTCATTTGGGTTTGCATCTTAGTTTTTGTAAAGTACTTAATGCAGTGCTTGGGACATAATATGCATTATATAAACGTTATTGTTGTATTGTTCTATCCCTTCTACTGTTTATAATGGGTATAGAATTATCTTTTATTATTTAAATTTATTTTCCTTAATATTTTAAAATTTGTTGATAGGTTTTGTTTTCATGAAAGGTCCCTATAATGAAATAAAGCAGTTAAGTAAAACTAAATAATACAGTGACCTCATCTGAAAGTATATATAACTTTTCTCATTTATAGCATCCCTCCTATTTCCTTAAAAAATAATATTAATAGAAATCTATTTTGCCTCCCTTCAGCCCCTCTCCCTTAAAAATAGAAAAAAAATTTTCTTGGAATAAACATGCATAATTAAGCAAAATAAATTCCCTCATTGGCTATATATAATATAAACAGAATGTCCCCAAATTCCCGACATGATTCCAAGTTTTAATACCCTTATGACTGAGCCAGAGCTTTTGGAATTCCCTGTATGTCTTTCTATATCCTAAATCTGTCACAATCTTGTCATGGATAGTATATTTCATCACAGGTTCTCTGAAATCATAAATTGTCACTATATTGATCATTCTTCTTACAGCTTTGAAAGTCATTTTTACAATTTTTTTATTGTATAATGTATTATCCTGGAATATCTCAGTTAATTTATCGTCTATTTGTAAAAGTTTTCAGAACTGATCACTTTAAAAATATTAATATAGCATCTATTGTTCTGCTGGTTCTTCCATTTTATATCTGTTCATGTGTTTTCCTTCCATTAAAAAAAATTAGTTTCTTATTTATTACATCACAATAGTGCTCCTATCACATTTATCAATAACTTATTCAGCCACTCATCAAAATTGTTAGTTTCTAGTTTTATATCACCATAGAAAGAGCTACTATAAATATTCTTATACACAAAGGATCTTTTTCTCTTTTTTTGATCTCTTTTGGGTAAAACTACATCCTTATAGATCTATTAGTGTATATAACTGAGTCAAAGGGCATATACACACAATGGTTAATAATTTTTTGTGTATAATTCCAAATTGTTTTCCAGAATGGCTATACTTATGCACAGTGCACAAGTCTTTCTCCTGGCAGTTTGTAGATTTGTTTGTCACTTGACATTAAAATTTAACCACTATATGACTTAGAGTTTGAAACATAGGTTTTGTTGTTGTTGTTTTTACTTTCTAGAGTTAATCCCTTTGTTTTCTGTATTAAAAAGGTCTAGGAAGATTTCCCATATTACTTCTTTGTTCATGTATTTTGATTTATTATGCCCTTTTGGAAGACGCTGAGCTTTACCTATTTTTGAAGTCAATGGATTTTACTTTTATTTGCTTTGTTCTTTAACATGATTTCCTTAGGTTCTCTTCAAATTAGCTTTTACTTCCTTAAATGGCCATTCCTTTGAGGGGGAAAAAGGGACAGAGCATGTTGGCAGAGTCTCCAAAGCATAGAGTATTCAGTCCCTGATTGGGAGTTACCCATAAGTAGGTTTCCAGATCAAGGAGACGTGCTAAATGAACATGTGAAAGATAATGTTCATCCCCAGTAATTCATAAGACTGTTACCTTGATCAAATTTTTGTTTTCTTATCCCATGGACTCAATTATAATAGTTCTATTTCTGTTCTGGTTTTGTTTTTTTTGGGTTTTTTTGAGGGAAAATAACTAGAATCCATTTTTTTATCCCATGATCCATTAAAGAACATTTTTACTAGAGCAATGACATCAGAAGTCAGTCTTCAAGAAGTACAATTGTGAATACCTTATTCAGACTGTGAGTGTAGATTTTTTTTTCTAGAAGTTTGGTAGTAAGAAGAGATGAAACAATTGCTTATACCAATAGTTAGGTCAAGGGAAGGATTTCATTTATTGTAAGGGAGGCCTGAAATACATGTAAAGACTGAGAGAAAGGATCTTTCAGAGAGAAAAAGATCAGAGATACAAGAGAGAAAGAAAAAACAAGATCCAGAAAAATATATGAAAGAAGGATGTGGAGAACAATTGAAATTAGCCTTGACAAGGAAAATGGACTTTTCTCATCTCTATTTGATATTGAAAGTTTAAGTTTCTACATCAGAATTCTGATTTTCTCATTTATACCATTTTATTAAAAAAAAAAAGTTACAATATAAATAGACTTCTGTTGTGGAAAAATATCTGGAACTCTCTTCAAAGAGTTATGAAATTGTGTATGCTCTTTAACTTAGCTATAGCACTGCTAGATCTGCATCCCAAAGAGATATTTTTAGAAAAAAAAAGAAAAGGATTTCTATGTACAAAAATATTTACAGTAAGTTATTTGTGGCAACAAAGAATTGGAAATTGAGGGGATGCCCATCAATTGGGAATTGGTTGAATAGTAGTGATGTGTGATTATCATGGAATACTGTTGTGCTATAAGAAATTTTCAGAAAACATTTGCTTTTTTTTTCTGAAAGAAAGACTTATATTAACTGATGCAAAGTAAAGTAAAGAGAAACAGGAGATAATTGTACACACTAATAGCAATATTATAATGGAAAAGACTTGGATACTCTGATCAAGACAATACATTTCTGAAAGGATCCATGATGAAAAATATTATCTGCTCATGAAGTTGGAGTACAGACTGAAGCATATTTTATTGTTTACTTTATGTTTCTGGATTTTATTCATATATATATATATATATATTTAACATGATTAAAATGGAAATATGTTTTGCATGGCTGCATATACAATTGATATTTTATTGTTTGTCTTCTCAATAAGCAGGGAAGGGGTTAATGGGAAAATTTGGAACTCAAATTTTTTTTAAATAAAAATTATTAAAAATAAAAAACCCAACATAAATTTTACTTATCTCTAAGATAACTATACGTTGAATACACATGTAATTGAATGATTTATTAAATTTTTTAAATGTTAGCGTGTTCAGATAAGTACTGCATCTATAAATAAAAAAGGAAAAAGGTAGCTGGTGTCAAGAAGCTCCCATTTTAATAGTGGAAGAAAAAATATATATATATATATAATAATTCTGCTATATAGGATAATCACTAGCAAGTAGTTTAGCCACTGGAATCTTTGTTACCTACTCCTATTTAACTTAACAACAGGAAATTACCTATCGGTACATCTCAGGCCTCCCCTCCTCTGGAACAACAAAAGAACAGCAATCAGATGGAAAGGTTATCAACAGCCATTCTATATATTAATGACTATATTAAATTCTCATGGAAATTAACTGATATCTGAGTCTATGGAGTATCATCAACTTAATGAAACTATTCAAGGTACAAGGGCCACAAAAAGAAGCTTAAACTCAACACCATTTTAATCTCAGTTATTTCCTAATATAAGGGATTCTGCCTTTTCACATTCTTTAAAAGGATTAATGAAAGCAAACAAGAATAGCACATTTCAATTTCTGGAGGTTCAGAGCAGCCAAAAGAAATACTAAAAAAGGAGACCAGATCTAGTTTCTGAATAGAATTATTTTTTTAAGCCAGTTTACTTTGCATAAAGAACGAATGTTAAAAGAATAGAAGCATTACTGATCTTTACCTAAAAACATGTTGTACCAGGTATTTATAATGACTACATAAATGGGCATGCCAAAAACTTCTGGCAGAGAAATTGCCATTTTATAATGTTTATAATTAAAACAAAAATTGTTATATTTTTAATTTTTAAAATTTAGATATCATTCCAAACATTTTAATAAAGTAAATATTTGCTGATATAAAGATACAAAACCAGTATATCAGAGAGAACTATGATATCTGGCCCCTAGTTTTTTTTATTCCAATGCATTTCATTTACTCATATGTCATTCAACAAAATGAAAAACAAATTATATTTGTGGATTTTGTTCTGTTGGCTATTATAGTCCTCCCATCTTAGAAACCTGTGACTTTAACTCTGAAGAAATCACAAGAAGTGGAAGCACATTTCTCTGTATCTTGTCCAAGAGTTCAGCTCTTCTTCAAGACTTTGTCTTGGATGAGAGACTGAGAGTGGAGGAGACTGATTCTACCTAGCACCAATATCCCTGTCCTATCGAGCAGCTTTTACTTTCAAAGGAAAACATTAGAGCTGGGGGGGGGGGGAGATCAGTGAATCCATCATAATAGGGACTCATCATTCATCTTTTTTAAAAAATTCTTTATTAATGTTTCGATAAAAAGGATTTTTTTTTAAATGTACTTATTCCTTTCCTTTATTAAAAATTTATAAGCTTTGGTATTTATTCTCACTACTAAGACAGAACCTACATATTTATAATTAAAACATAATTCTGAAATGATGCTGAAACAAGATTCTGAATGAAATCAGTCAGAAAATTTCCAAATCCCAATTCTCTTGATATCTACCCCTGTCTAAGAGGTTAAAGGATGAAGAAGGGAAAAAATAGAATAATGCTTCAAATTTTCACTCAACTCCCTTTGGGATATCTTTCATTCCTCAGGCCTTCCAATAGAACCATTAAATGCTATTCTTTCTCATTCTGTTTTCATTCCAGAACTAGGGTTTCATTTGCATATTTCAGTTAAGACCACAGAGAAGATGATTTTTATTCTCCCTTTTAGTGCTAAATCTTATAATCCTAGTCAAAATTTATTGAAAAGAAACTAGTATAAGATTCAGCAAAACTGAGTTCTGCTGTTAACTAGCTATATCACCCCAGACAAGTCTTTTCTCTCCCTGGGCCTATTTATTACCATTTTTTTAAGGGAGGCAATTGGGTTAAGTGACTTGCACACAGTAAGGAATTAAGTGTCTGGCATAAGATTTGAACTCGGATCCTCCTAACTCTTGAACCACTACTCTATCCACTGAGCCATCTAACTGCCCCTTCAGTTTCCATATCTTTAAAATGATAATGAATTGGACCAAATTGTGTCTTATCTCTGAGTTGAAAGAGACCTCAAGAAGTCTGGTCTAACCTATATTTGAAACGGCATTTCCTTTACAATACCCCAAATATATTATCACATAGCCTCAGCTTGACAACATTTAATAAAGGAAGAAAACCTATCATCTTTGGAGGCAGCCTACACAACTTTGGGAAAGCTATAATTGTAATTATTAATTATTGTAATTATTAGTTAATGTTGAGCTGAAACCTACCTATCTGCAAATTCCAAATATTATTGTTAGTCTTGACCTTTGGGGCCAAGTGCATGTCTAATTCATTTCCAAATGACAGCCCTTCAAATATTTAATGGCAGTTATGCTATCCATTCCAAGTCTTTTCTTCTTTGAGTTAACTCTTCCTGGTTCCTTCAGAGGATCTTGATATGGCATGTTCTCGTCTCTTCACCATTCATGCTGATCATCCCCCTCCAGGCTTACACTAGTTTCTTAGTTTTCTTAAGACATGAGTTCCAGAACTGAATACAATATTGCAGATGAGGTCAAACTAGGAAACCACAGGAATATGTACTATCATTTCTCTCAAACTTTGCTTTTGTAATTCAATTCAGCTTTTGTAATTCAATTTTTTTTTTTACTTCCATGTCTCATTGAGTCTACTGTCTAGCAAAATCCCTAGCTCTTTCTCATGTTAACCACTACCTAGGCTTGCCTTACTCAATAGAATTCTATTAATAATAATTGTTGACATTTATATAGCACTAGACAATTTATAAAGTTTTTCTATTCATTAGTTGCTATACAAAACTGGAAAAAGTCTTACAATTATGTTGATTGGTACATTATAATTCAAGTTATACTATTTCAATTGAAATAGTACACTGTAGCAACACAGCCTTTTTGAATCTCTAATTGATTCTCTAACTCATGACTCGCAGAACCCTTCATCCCTTCTCTTTTGAAGATTTACTTTTTCTTATATGTTCATTCCTTTCCTTCTGACTTCAAACATGCCCAAACTTCACCGACCCTTTAAGAACCTTCACTAGACTTTATCGTTCCCTCAATAAAAATAATACCTAGAATTTATATAGCATTTTAAAGTTTGTAAAATGCTATGCCATTATCATTTCATTTGATCCTGAAGTAAATAAAGGTCAAATATTAGTCCGGGGTCATATAATTAGTAAAGTTGAAGGCCAAATTTGAACTCAAGTCTTCCTTACATCAGGAATTACATCAGCTGATTCACATAAACTGTCTCATTTTCATCATGAGATTATAGATTAAGAGTTGGAAGAAATCTTTGAGTTCATATAGTCCAACTCCCTTTTCTCCACCATAAAAATTAAGAATGGGCGATACTGTGGATAAAGCATAGAGGATGCTCTATCGACAATGCACATGTCAGAAAGACCTACATGCAAAGAGCAAGTCATTTAACCTTTCTGTTCTCTCATCTGTAAAATGTGAAATAGCGTTTACTTCTCAAAGTGACTGTGAGGATCAGATGAGATAATATTTATATAGCACTCTGCAGACCTTTAAGTGTTATATAAATGTTAGTTATCATTACACAGATGAGGAAACTGAGGCTCAAAGAGATTAACTGAGTTGCCAAAATCATACTGCAAGTGGCAGAACTAAGACTAGCAGTCAGGTTTTCTTTCTTTCTTTCTTCTTTTTTTTGTAATGAATAACCAATATTTATTTCCAAATAAAAAATTATATATTTAGAAAATCCAAAGATTGAAATGTACTGGATCTCAACATGATCTTAAAAGCTAATCAGAATCAGGATTAATTAATTAGACTCAGAAAGAATTAAGAAATACTTGTCTTTATTAAGAAGGGGGGATAAGATAAACCAATAAAAATCATCTGCATTTTTACATATCACTAAGAAAAAGAAAGAAAAATTATGGAAAGAAAAATACTCTTTACCATAATAAAAATATCAACTATTGAGCATAAACTACTAAGATAGAAGACCTCTATATAAAGAGAGTTTTCAAATTGTATGACAAATAAAGAAAATAACTGGAGAGATGGCTTCTGAAATGGTTAGAATGATGTAATACAACAAAAAAGTCATTATTTTTCATATTTATGCATAGCTGTAATACAATATCAAGGAAGGATAGAGTGTTGCACTTTGGAGTCAGGAAGAGCTAGAATCAAAGCCCACCAGCCCTGTGACCATGAGAAATTCATTTGCCTTCCTTCAATCCCAGGTAAATTGCAAGTTGGTAGGCCTGCAAGTTATAAATGGTTGCCACAAATCTGCAGTTAAAGAAGGTATTCCCTCACTAACACATTGAATGATGCTAATACTAAATATAAATTAGTCACTCTTTAGAAAGAGATAAAATAACAAAAGCACAGAATTATTAATTATGAAAATTATGGAATTATAAAAAGGGTTAATGAAGCATATGTTACCATATTGCACTTCAAAAACAGTAATCATCAAAACTATCTGATATTAGATTTAAGAAATAGAAAAATACATCCATGGAACAGAATTATAAAACAAATAGTTCTGACTATATAAGCTTTCTGGTTATTTCCTCTAATTTTGTCAGTTTGTATTTTAAGAAATTGTCATGTTGATGTCTTCTCCCTCCTCAATAAACCTTGTAGATACTTATTCACTTCAATAAGCATTTATTAAATGTCTCCTGCCATCTGCAACAGTCCCTGTGTCATCAAGGAGCTCAGAAGGTGAGGAGAAAAAAAAGATTAATTAGGTGTCAGGAACAAAAGTCAGGCAATGGTTTCCTACATTATTTTAATAAGAGTTAGCAGAGAATAGAAAAAGCAGTCAGGTTTTCTGAAGTCAGGAAGACCTGATTTCAAATCCAAAGTTCTTTCTGATGCCCTACAAATTATCATAGCAACTATGTGAATTAGGGCAAACATTATTATTCCCATTTTATATATGAGGAGACTGAGGCTCAGAGATTTTATGCAACATCATCATCATCATCACTATTATCATCATTATCATTATAGCTAACATTTACATACTATTTATTATATGACAGCACTGTGCTAAATGCCTTATAAGTAATATCTCATTTGATCTTTACAACAACTCTGGGGAGTAGGTATTATTTTTATCCCCATTTTACAAATGAAGAAAGTGAGACAAATGAAGATTATTCACTTGCTCAAATTTACATAGCTAATAAGTATCTGAAACCAGATTTTAACTCAGGTCTTCCTAATTACAGGGTTGCAGTACTATCCATTGTGCCACCTAGCTGCCCTGAGCCAAGATTACAAACCAGAGCTTTTGACTTCACCTCCAAAGTTCCTTCCACTACACCACAGGCTTTTCCTGAATGACTCTATTCTCGATACAGTGAGGGTGGTGAAGGAAGAAAGCCGAGTAGACCACAAGGGATCTCTCATTCTTATATGAGAAGTGTTAGTAATCCTTTGACTGTAATAATTTGTATAGTCACACTATATAAAATATTTTCATAGACTAAGCTTTTGACTGAGTTTCTTCTCATCTAAGTTGAATAAAAAAGAAAATAAAAGGAAGCTTCTAGTTACTAGATGATCTTTTAGGCAAGAGACACATTCAAAGGAAACAGCTATCTGTTTTAACACAAAAGGAAAAATCAGTAGGGGTTTCACATTCATGAACCTAGTCCCAGAGATAAGAATGTAGTTTAACAGACCACTGTGATGTAGTGAGTGATAGTCTGGACAGGAAGTCTAGCAAAGTGAGAATGCACTCTTCTTCCAACCTTAGAGCTTCAATCATAATATCTGATCTTAAAGCTCCCTCACAGAAATCTATTCTACATGAAAGGTATATAATAAAGCTACATAAAAAACCAATATCCTTTCTTAAAGAGCAAGAAAGGAAGAAATAATAAGTAACATTTACCATATAGCCTCACAATTTTACGAAGTTCTCTACATCTGTTAATTGATTCATCCTTAGGACAATCCTATGAGTTAGTTGCCAAAATTATTCCCATTTTACAGATGAGAAAACCTAACTTTCTAGCACCTGAACCTAGGGTTTCAAGTTTTATGCATGCCTAAAATACTAGATGAATTACCTGAAGTGGGCAGGAGAGTAGAGCAACATCATTTTCACAGAGAAACAAATTCATGTTAATTTGAGGGAAGGAACCTAGGGAGATCAGACTAGGCTGTAGTGAATTAAGTTGAGCCTTGAAGGAAGATAAACATTAGAAAGTGGAGAGAGAGAATGGCCCCTGATGAAATAGGGTCATAGAATTTACAGCTAGAAGGGTTCTTAGAGTTTATCTAGTCCAACTTCCTCATATTACAGATAGTGTTATTGTTGTTCATTCCTTTCACTATGGTCCAACTCTTCTTGACCCCATTTGGGGTTTTCTTGGCAAAGATATTGGAGTGGTTTGCCATTTCCACCTCCAGCTCATTTTTATGGATGAAGAAACTGAAGTAAATAGCATTTTTCCAGCAGTATACCAGAGCAGGTCGGATCTGAACTCAGGTTTTCCTAATTCTAGGCTTAGTACTCTATGCCCTGTGCCACTTAGCTGCCCCTACAGATAAGGCAACTTTATCAAACTGGAAAAGTTGCATCTAAAAGAAAATCTTTAGCAAAACAGTGATGCTCTGATGCTGGCAGGGCTTTGTCTTATGTCAAAAAAAAAAAAAAAAAACAATTATTCAGTCTTTCCATATTCATTCATTCATTCATCAAGTATTTTTGGATACCTACTATGTGTCAGGCATTTATGTGCCTCTCCAACTGACTGAAAAGATATAAATATTAAACTATAAAATGAGGAGTTGATAAAGAGGAATGGGGATGTGAATCTTTGTAAATATATTATATAACTCAATAACTCTCTTAACTATGACGCTGACTCTATTGAGGATAAATCACTGTTTCCTGTGACAATAATTATCATACTTCAAAGTTCACAGTTCCTTATTCTTAGTGGGGAGGAGTGTGGAGGGTGGGCTTTGCCTAACCAAATTTAAACATGGCAGCTTGGGAGAGTAGAAGAAGTGCTGAATTTAGAGTAAAAGGCTCTGTCTCTGCTTATATTATATTAGAAGTTCCTCAAGAACAGAGACTATCTTTTGCCCTTTTTTGCTTCCTCAGTACTTATTACATCTTACTGGTCTTACTGTGATTAGTAGTAGCTACCACCATGTTCTAGTTGGGAATTGATGCTCCCTCTTTCCTTCCTTCTTTTTTTCCTACCTCTCACTCCTCTCCCTATATCCACATAGGGAATCATACCCTTAACTGTGGGTACCCTGCCCAAAAGAATATGAATTTTGATGAATGAAACTTCACAAGACATCTCAGGGTTTTATGGATTAGATTTCTTTCTCTTCCCTACTTATTTATTCTATCATAAAAAAAACCTGGGGCAGTCAACTCTTTTGCCTCATTTAGGATCATTTATGATTTCTTGAAATATTTCATTGGAAAGCCAGACTTGGATAAATTGTTGCTTGTCCTTTGTTCTCAAAGAGGACCAGTAAGACCAGTAAGATGCACTGTAATAAGTACTGAAGAAGCAAAAATACAATATGCTTACAAGTCATGACCTTGTCATGATGTCCTTTCTGATGTCAATAGTCCTCTTCAAGAATGAAAGACACAATAACCACACAGTGCTGGGTATCTAGCAGGTATTTAACATTTGTTTACTGAGTGGCTTGTTCAGAGCCACTTTGAAACTCATTTTTCCTTTGTTAGCTGTGTTGTCATAGATTTATAACTAAAGAGACCCATGTTCAATTTTATTTTGCAGATGAAGAAAATGCAACTTTGGGAGATGAAGGTTCTTATTTATTTTTTATTAAAGCTTTTTTTTATTTTCAAAACATATGAATGGATAATTTTTCAGCATTGACTCTTGTAAAACCTTGTGTTCCAAATTTCCCCCTCCTTCCCTCCATCCCCTCCCCTATATGGCAAGTAATCCAATATATGTTAAACATGTTAAAATATATGTTAAATCCAATATATGTATACAGATTTAAATAATTATCTTGCTGCACAAGAAAAATCAAATAAAAAAATGAGAAATAAAACAAAATGCAAACAAACAACAAAAAGAGTGAAAATGCTATGTTGGGATTCACACTCAGTTTCCATAGTCCTCTCCCTACATGCAGATGATTCTCTTCATCACAAAATCATTGGAACTGGCCTCAGTTATCTTACTGTTGAAAAAAGCTGCATCCATCAGAATTGATCTTTGCATAATCTTGTTACTGTGTACAATGATCTCTTGGTTCTGCTCATTTCATTTAATATCAGTTCATGTAAGTCTCTCCAGGCCTCTCTGAAATCATCCTATTGGTCATTTCTTATAGAACAATAATATTCCATAACATTCATATGCCATTATTTATTCAGCCATTCTCCAATTGATGGGCATCCACTGTTTCTAGTTTCTTGTCACTACAAAAAGGGCTGCCACAAACATTTTTGCACATGTGGGTCTCTTTCCCTTCTTTATAATGTCTTTGGAATACAAGCCCATTGGAAACACTGCTGGATAAAAGAGTATCCATATTTTGATAGTCTTTTGGGCATAGTTCCAAATTACTCTCCAGAATGTTTGGATCAGGTCACAACCCTTCCAACATCTATCATTATCTTTTCTTGTCAGCCAACCTGACAGGTGTGTAGTGGTATCTCAGAGTTGTCTTAATTAGCATCTCTCTGATCAATAGTGATTTAGAGCAGAAGGTCCTTATTTATAAAAAATGAAAAAAATTATGCTGGATGACCCCTTCTAATTCTGCATCTCCTTGTTGTTTTTTGGTCATTTCAGTTAAGTCAAATTTTTCATGGACACTTTTTTTTTTAGCAAAGACACAGGAATGATTTTTCAGCACATATAATTTGAAGAGGATAATATGAATTTGGGCAAACTGATTATTGTGAAATCTAGTGGTTGTTAATTGATAATTTGTCAAAAATTCAGTGCATCTTTTTTTTCCCCAAATAACTTGTTAGTTAAATGAATTCAACCAGTTCTGCCATGTCCCTTATGACAGCTTCCATGTATAAGCATGGAAAATGAAATAGCTTTGCTGATGTTGTCTGGAGGTTATCTATGTTTGACTACTCTATTCCATTGGACTTCTTTGCTCTCCAAAATACCACCACCTTAATCAGTGAAATGTAATATTAAAGAAAAATAGAGCTCCTAATAATGACCAAGTGTGGAGAAAGACCCAAAAACCATATGACCCATAATGTTCAATCCCCGGGATTTCCGGATTCAAAACCACAGCCGTTTCAGCTTTCAAATCATAATATTGTTTCATTATGTTATAATACATAGAGATGGATCCATTTTGCTATAGCAGACTTGTAACAGGAAGGGAAGGGAATATAAATTGATGGGCAGACAACAGCAGAGTACTTGAGAAAAAACAGTGACATCTCCTTTAAACAAAAAAAAAAAATTGTTTGAAATTGAGGATAGCTTTTTTAATCTTTGAATTTTGTTTAACTGTCCTCTGAGAATATTTCAGCAGAGATATATAGGTTTTCCTATTCCTAAGGAACTTCATTTGAGATACTATTTGAAGAATACCAGTTAAATGTGTTTCCATCGTCATTATAATCCTTTCAACCTAAGAAATATTTCCTTGGTTCCTATAGTCCAAACTCACATTTAACAAAATCTGCTTTTTGCTCTATTATCAGGTCACAGGATCATGGATTTCTAGTTAAGAGGGAATTTAGAGATGAGCTATCTTAATGTCCTTATTTTACAAAGGGGATGACTTTCCTAACATTGTAAGAGAAAACTGAAATGCAAACCCAATTCCCTAATTCTAACTTTAGTATTCTTTCTATTGTATACTGTGAATGTCGCTCAGATCACATAATTCTGAAGCATGGAAGAAAATTAGACAACTCTTTTTAGTAGAATCAAAAGAGAAACTTGTGCATTATTATGATGGTTCCTAGAAAGTATAGTAGTAAGTAATAGGAAAAACAGTAAGATTTTCTTTGTCTTTTAAGTCTAATAATATACTTTCATCATGTGTCTATCCAGTTGGACTTCTTAGGACAGTCTATGATCCTTAGCATTTCAATTTGATTAGAAACAGTTGTAACATAAATAGCACTGGACTAGATAATCTCAAAAGTTTCTTCAAACCTATGAATCAAGAGACAGGTTAGAGTACTTTAATTTCTTATTTAGTTCTTTACTTCTTATTCTGAGGAATGCAAAGATTCCTATCCATTTCTATGATGGTTTTATGATATGTAAAGAGGAATACAGTCGTTCATAAGAGTTATTTTTAAATATCACAATATCTCATATATATTTAATGGCCAATTCTGTTTTCCCAGGCACAGTGCTGAGCATTTTATAACTATTATCTCATTGGATCTTCAAAACAACCCTGGGAAATAGTTGTTATTTTAAAGTTGAGGAAAATTAGGCAAACAAAAAGGTTAAGTGACTTGCTCAGAGAATTACAACCAGTAGATACCTGAGGATGGATTTGAATTCATGCCATCTTGACTCCAGGCTTAGTTTTCTATCCACTGTGCTACTTAACTACCTAATACAGGATTTCTTAACCTGGAACCATGTGTGCATTTAAAAATATAAATGCTGAAAGTTATACTTCAGCCTTATCAGAAAAATTAGCAGAGAACTCAGGGATTAATTATCTGTCCTGTATAAGGAGATCTAAGCACGTGTTAATAGATGTTTATGAAGTGGAAAATAAAAATATTAGTCAAATCTGATATGATTATTAAATAAAATTATTAAAAAGAAAAAAGGGGGAAAATTGTGAGAAATAGATGGCCATTTCTTTGATTTTCATAGTAATGAAAACCAAATTGGAGAAATTTAACTTAAATTAGAAAACTGAAATCCACAAGGACATCAGAGAATAATCAAGGATGGAGGTTATCTTCTCCCAAAAGAATTTAAGCTCCTTGGGGACAAAGACTGACTTTTATAATCAAGGGTGGTGGCCTAAGATTTGAAAAGAATTCTTTTGTTCTTTGCTCTTGGCCCTCCTCCGTTAGCTCCTTTGGAGCAGGGGCTGGCTAGGTAATGAGAAGTGGAGATTCATGTCCTGTAACTTCTGTTACATACAATTCATGAGGAATCAGGGGAGGGACGTGCTTCAGGATAGGAAATAAAATGCTGCCTTTGGAGTTTCAAAGGTATGTCTACTCACCTCAGCACCCATTCTTGCAAGAATGTAAAATAAATCTTTACTGCCTTCAAATAAAATAAAATAAAAGTAAAAAGAAAATTATACATCATTATAATTGGAAGTTTTGTAATTATCTAAATTTGATTTTATGCATTTAAAATATTGTTTTGAGGAGTCCATAAACTACATCACACTGCTGAAGAGTTCCATGAAACAAAAAGATTAAGATCTTCTGCACTGGGGTTGAATTTATTACAACATTGTGTCTTAGATGGAAGACTAAGCCCCTTCTTAACTAAATGCTTCCTTTTCTCAAATACCTACCTACCTATCTATTTCACCACGTTGTTATGAGGACCAAATGAGATTATTAATGTAATGAATTTTGTAAATTGGAAAGTCTTCTACAAGTAGACCATAGAACTAAAGAAATTAGTGCTAGAAAAGACCTTAGCATTCATGCTGAGATTTAGATAGATGAAGAAACTGATGCCCATAGAGTGTGGTATAGAGAGGAGAAAAAACAGATTCTGGAATCAAAAGACTTAGGCTCAAATATTCAAATTCTGATCCTTGCTATTCATGTAAATTTAGGCAAATTATGAAACCTTCAGTTGCATTTTCTACAAAATGATGTTTGAGGGTTATATGACACCTGAGATTCTTTTTAGCAATAGTTCTATTATCCCATCATTTTGTGATTCCAAGGACTCATGGGTATTAAGTGCCAGAGAAAGAGCATTTGAACACATCTCCTAACTCCTACTATTATTATTACTTTATACCTGGAAAGATGTGTCTACCCTATGAAAATTAAACTAGAAACAGAACCAGAATAGAGATGCAAGAAGTATTGATCTTCATTAAACGGCTACAGAGTAATTTAATATAATTAAGTGACAGAGATAGGAACAAGGACAAAGGAAAGCATTTCAACATTAAGTGTTATTAAGATCTCGAAAAAAATTAGAAAAGGGTTTACATATTCATCCAAGATCTTGAAAAATGGTTTCAAAATAATTCATACTTGGAGTGCTTAATTAGTTCTCTAAATATAATGGCATGTTTCTTTTATTTATGTGTTAATAAAATACAATATAATGTTTATGAGACAACAGTATTTTTCAATTGATTGGATGTGACAATAGAATAATTCAGCATGTATTTGATTTTATTTAGTCATCTCTTGGAAGACACTAGGGTGAACAATGATTCCAATGTGTTGTATCATCAGTCAGTCCAGAATATTCCCAGTAACATATATGAGATTGATCCATCAGAAAGACTTGTATTTTGACTTCTCCTCTAAGACCAAATTTTCCAGGATAGAGCTGACAGATCTGTGTAAAAAACAGAGAATTATAGAATTTCAGAGTGAGAAAGGACTTCAGAGATCATGTGATCTAATCTACAACAGAACAAGAATCCTGACTATATCCCCATCCTGGATTTGCCAATCTACCACCTTTGTAATCATGGACAAATTACTTCACTTTCTCCATCTTGGTTTCTCTATTGGTGAAATGAGGGGATTGGATTAAACTACTTCTAGGATTCCTTCCAGATCTAAGTCTCTGAACCTAAATCCTAAGATCCCTTCACTGTTTTTCACAAGATTCTATGATTTAATGGGGTAACAATGTCTTATCTTTAGTTAGCAATTTACATTTTAAAATAACTCCAATACACATAATATTTGATGATAACACCAATGAGATAGGCAGGGAAGATATTTTTATTTCCATTTTATAGATAAGAAACTCGAGATTCCGAGCCAAAAATAGAATTCAAGTTTTTTTCATTTTTATTCCAGGACTGAGCTCCCTTCCTCCTTTCCTCAAAGCTGCCTCTCAAACTTAGAACCTGGTCAAAATGTTAATTAAGAAATTAAGAGAAAGAAGAGAAAAAGGGGGAAAGTGTAGGCGGGAGGGGAGCAAGATGGGAAGGAGAAAGAAAGTAATAATTAAAGAGGGAGTGAATAAAGGAAGAAAGGAGGGATGAAAGGAAGGGAAAGGGGAGAAAAAGAAAAAGAAAGGAAGGAAGGAAGAAGAAAAAAGAGAGGGAAAGAGAAAGGAAGAAAGAAAAAGGAGGGAAAGAGAAGGAAAATAAGGGAAGAGAAGGAAAGTAAAGGAAGAGAAGGAAGGAAAAAAGGGAGGGAAGGAGGGAAAGAGGGAGGGAAGGAGGGAGGAAAGTAGGGAGGAAATGAAAGAGTTTAAGGAAGAATATAGAATTTATTCCTGAATTCAGGGATAGGTATGGTGAATCTTATTCAAGTCAACTATAGAGAATCAGTGAAGCCAATAGAAAGAAATGGAATTACATTTCTAGAATTGTACTTTTTCCTCTAAAGGCCATAGTCCATAATAATAGTAGTTTTTATATATATATACATACATATATATACATATATATACATATATGTATACATATATGTATATATATGTATATGTATATATATATATATATATATATATATATATATATTTAGCCTCTTTCACCTAAACCATAGCCATTGCCAGGATTAGTCCTTCATTGAGGTAGAGGGTGAGCTCTGAAAGATGGAATCAGGAACATTTCCCAGGATCATTACTAGACTAAAATGCTGAATTATACAAGGGATAATGGGATTTTCAAGTGTACAACAAGTTCCACATCCCCTTTTTTGGGGTTCAGGAGATCAGGGTAAGATGGTACACTTTGGAAATCATATGTATAAGTAGGAAATCGGGGATGGGAGTAGGGAATAACATAAGTACAAGTGTAATCATATGAAAAATTGGCAGGGATAAATGTACATGAGTAATAGGAGCTGGGGAAAGGATTTAAGGCAAAAGGGAAATGGATAGAACAGAGGATAAAAATGAAAGACTAGTTAGAAAAAGGAAATGAGATGTAAGCAAGGCTAGACATTCACAGCAAAATCAAAGGAGAGCTCTCATGAGAGGGATAATGGGCTGAAACATAAGTTATAACCAGGAAGCATCTGATGAACAGTGAATTTAATGTAAGAACAGCATATTTTTCTTTAAGATCAGCAAATTAAGCTCTGGAATACATCTTCCTTACTGTGTGGGGTTCTCTATCCGGCAACTGTTGAAAGGCATCAAAATCAAATGATAAAGACAGTTGTAACACAATGGCTGTCAAAGGTCAGTATAACACCATCATTTTCCAGACTCAAGGATAATATGGAAAGGATCCAAAAAAGACCAACAGGAAACACTGGCTGTCCTTGCTTAAGGAGAGAACCTATAAAGATTCAGATTCCTTTCCATTTATCCTCCCTGATGACAAAATCCTGGAGCTGAGCTATCAGTCTCTCATAGTCTTTAAAGAGGGCCTAAAGTAGACTTTTGGGTGTTATCTGCTCAACTTTCCTGAGAACAAGATCAAAGGAAAGTTGGTTGTACTGAAATCTCAATATTTAGAAGTGTCTAGATAAAATAGCACAGCTGAAGAAACAAAAATATATAATTTCCATAAGAGTGTGAAACCTCTTTGTCTGTATTCAGATTAACACACATGTACCCATGTGTGCCCTGACATGCTTCATTTTCAGATAGCTAATGCCTGAATAAAAATTGCTGAGCTTTACATTAGTTATCATTTGGAAAGCATAGCAATCATAACCTAATTCTAATGCTTCATTACTATACCTACCAGTTAGAGTTATAGTACCTCTGCCCTTAGCTGAATAACCCAAAGATTGCCTGGGAAATGTTCCTGATTCCATCTTTCAGGGATCACTCTGAATGCACACCTCAGCTTTGTTATACTTCAGCAAGGACTTATCAGGACAATAGTTATGGTTCAGGTTAAAGAGACATATGACTACCATGCCTTTAGAGGGAAAAGTTCAGTTCTAGAAGCATAATAATCAGCATTTATTAAGAACCTACTATGTGCCAGGCATTGTGCTAAGCGTTAAGATACAAAAAAAAAAAAAAAAAAGGCAAAAGTCATTCTCTGCTCTCAAGGAGTTCACAATCTATTGGGAGGAAAAACATGCAAACAACTATGAACAATAACGGATATACAGGACAAATCAGAGTTAATCCACAGTGAGAAGGCATTAGCTTTAAGAAGAATAAATGGAAAGAAAAAGCTTAAAGATAATAGTTGTACTCCTATAGTACATATATAGTGTTTTTAAGTTTTATGAACACCTTTATATATTTGATCTTAACAGCAACCCTATTAGGTTGGCATAGTTATTATCCCTATTTTAAAGATGAGGAAACAGAAACACAAAGAATTCAAGTGACCTTACCCAGAGACACAAGGCTTGACTGGAAATTCAGGCTTTCTCTATACAATGGAGCATCTATCTTCCTGATTCTTGGTAAAAGGCAGGATTTTATCTGAGATTTGAGGAAATCATGGAGGCCAGGAGACAAAGATGAGGAAAAAAGGCTTTCCAGATGTGAGACACAACCAGTGAAAATGCCCATGAGCAATGAGATAGTAGACAAGAAAGGAGAGAAATGGATTAACAAAAGTAGAAAGTGATGAAGGATATCATAAAGACAGATTAACAGACTGAAACAGGAGAGGAGAGGCTAGAACAAGAGAGAGAGATGAGGAAAGAGAAGAGAGAGATACAGAAAGGAAAGAAAAAGAGATACAGAGAGGAGAGAGAATAAGAGAGAGAGAGAGAGAGAGAGAGAGAGAGAGAGAGAGAGAGAGAGAGAGAGAGAGAGAGAGAGAGAGAGAGAGAGATAGGCACAAACAGAGACAGAGACAGAGTTATTTAGGTAGGTCACGATGACTAGGGATGACCTGGGATGCCTCCGTCAGCATATGAGCATATGGACTCCAGAGCTCCAGAGACAAGTCCTCTGGGAGTTGCAATCCAGCAAACATAAGTACCTGCCATCTGAAACATATATTTTTGTGTTGCTGCTGAATAAAAGTAAAACCAAGTACACTATAAAGAATGGGCAGAGCTCTCCAGTAATACTCACTGAGTTTTGATGACTTTAGAAAATCTAACATGGCAACATTTTTTATCTGTGACATTTCCCATCCTCATCTCTCTATTTTTGTTAAATTAAGAGAAAGCTATGTTTTCTCCCTCCCATTTCCTTTTCCTAAAGGAAAAAAAAGAAATTTCTTCTATCAAATATATACAGTCAAGCAAAGCAAATCTTTTCAATGGCAGATGAGAATCATTGCAAGTACTTTTATATGAAGTCACTGTGTTATTAGATTTATTTTACTATTTTACTTTGTTTAAAAAGATCTTACAAATGGGGAGTGATATGTCAAGATTTATGTCAAAAACAATAACCTATCAATGAAACATTTTTAAAAACCCCTTTGATTGACCTTCAAGGAATTATGGGCATTTGTGAGGTCAAATCCAATGATCCAGGAGTTTCTTGTCCCAAGCTCCCTTTAGAAGAACTCTACTTCCCTAACTGCCAAATTGTACATTTACTCTACTTACAAGCATCTGTAAGTCTTTGACCTGAAATTGTTCATTAAAGAATATTTGTCAACTACCACTAGTACTCCATTTAATGCTTAGTACCCTTTAATTAAAATAAGCACTTTCTAAGTTTTCAAAAAATAAGAATCTGGTATGTTAGTCTTTGGTTTTAGGAAACCGAGGCACAAGTTTTCTTTCTCATCCCATGCTTGTGTTTTAAGTTTGTGAAGTAAGAATCAAGTATCACTAGATCTTTTACTCTTCCCCTCACAATCCACAATTGGCCTTCCTCAATTGCTATTATAAGTAGATAGCTTGAATTTCATACTGTGTAAATAAAGAAATAAGTAGAGAATATAAAAGTCTAACTGTCTATCATACTTTAGAGGAATGCAAAATATTAGACCTAAAGGCATTAGCACAGAAAATTTTACATTCCATTATTCTTACCAAATGCTTTATTTCTTGTTTCTTATGCCTTTTTTGACATAATATTAATCCGAAATCAAGATTGTTGAAAATATTTCCTTTAAAAACTATAAAAGTATTTGAAGGAAAATTTGTGCTTTTTAGAACCAATTTTAGAATGAAATTTTATCATCATCATTATTATTATTATAATTATTTTTGCTGTGTAAAGTCCTGCCTCGATACAATTTAAAAAAACAGAATCTCATTAACTTGTGACACAGCTTTCAATACCCACATCCAGTGAGAGACATGATATTCAGTCAGTCAGTCATTCAACAATTTAGTCTGTCAATAACATTTATCAAATGTCTACTAGTGCAAAGCTCTGAAATATAGAGTAGGAAGATAAAAAAAAAGCAAAGAATACTGCATATACTTTCCATGTGAGTAGTAGAAAAGGACAAACAGAAATTGGATCTTCTATCACTAACAAATACATATACTGAGCAGTGCAGATTCCTATCAGGTAAAATGAAATCAGAACTTGATTAGTTGGGATAATTAATCACAGAAAAGTTAGAGAAAGATAAGTATTATTTCTTGAAAGGCAGATGCCATAATAGGTAGAGAATTGCTCTCAAAATGATGGGACTTGGGGTACCAATCTCACCTCTGATTCATGCTGGTTTTGTGATCCTGGCTAGCTAACTCATTTACCTTCTCAGTGATCTAGGCTAGAAATATCAAACACAAAGCCAACAGACATATACACAGCATACAACTAAAACGTGGCCAGAACCAGATTAAAATACAGTTATATTTAACAAAATAAATAAAAATACAACAAGGCATGGCTTATGTTATATTTTAAAATCAAGTCAATATGTGCTTTATAGGAATCTTTATTATGGATTAGGGACTCTAAGCAATTCTCTAAATAATGCCATTAAAATATAAAAACATTTAGGGCAGCTAGTTGGTACAGTGGATAGAGCACAGGACCTGAGTTCAAAGCTGCTCTCAGACATTTATTGGCTATGTGATTCTGGGCAAGTCATTTAACTCATTGCCATGTGGGGTGTGTGTGTGTGTGTGTGTGTGTGTGTGTGTGTGTGTGTGTGTGTGTGTATGTGTGTGTGTAGCATCCACTATGTACAAGGTTACTAATGTCATAGGAGAAAAGGCAAAGAGGACTTCAAGTTGCTAATAGCCCAGTTGGGGATAAAAAATAAGAATATGGATAACTTTAATATACTAAAATATGATAAATAGCATCAAAAAGAAACAACAATATGCTGTAAGAAATGCTGTAAGAGATTTCTTCCAGTTGAGGAAATAGGATGCTCCATAGCATAGGTGGTGTCTGAGCTCCAGGTCACATTAAAGAATGGGTATGAGTTAAATGGACTGACACAGAGGAGGAATCCACTTTGGGTGTCAGGGATAAAATAAGCAAATAAATGCAAAGAGGAAGGAAAAAGCAGGGCAAGTTTACCTTTTGGAGGGAGCTTTGGAGAATCATTGAAACATTGCAATCTGGAAATGTAGCATGATATAGTTGAAAGTATGTCTACTAGCAGTGAATCTTTGGACTTAAGGCAAAATGATATAGTAGAAAGAGTTTTGGAATCAGAAAAACTGAGTTTAAGTTTTGTCTCTACTCTTTTTTAAATCATAGGACTTGGTCAATTTTTGTAAAGTGCTATACATAGCTGAGAAATACCTACATTGCTTGTTCCCATTGAGTAACAACCAACTTCAATTTTGCCTCTTCTTCAGTGCTAAATTTCCTGGAAAAAGTTTCTACATTTTATGTTGTATTTCTATATTACCTGCTTTCCTACTCTGCTGAAACTATTCTCTAAAGATACTAAAGATGTCCTATTAAATCTCCAAATACTGTGGCCTTTTTCTAGTTTTCATCTGTCTCAACTTCTTATGGTATTTGACATTATTGGTCACCCCTCCTTCTGTAATTTCCCTTTGTGAAGAGATTAAAAGTTAATATTACCTTTGATTTCTACTATAACAATTTTTCAATGTAATTGATTTTATACCATATTGATTTTTACAATTGTTAGTATTTCCTGAACTCACCTGACTCAGAAATGTCTGCATAAGTTTAAATCATGGTTGAAAAAGAATGCTGTTGTCATTCATACAGGTAACCTCTTAAACATTTTTTATTGTCTGTAAGTCTCAATCCACTTAAACTTGCCATATCCACTTGTCTTTAAACCCCAACCAGCTTGACCTGGTGCAACCCCCCTCAAAGACAAGTTCTTGCCTATCCTTGTGCAATTAGGGGCAATTTGATCCCCCAAGAGAACTACTAAACTTGTGGTCCTGATTTTCTGGCCAAGATTCCAAGAGGCAGATGAGTCTCATTTTTTAAAAATCACTTCCTAATTGTCGGAGAGGGATATGATCTGATACTCCTAAATGCTAATCCACTTTCCCCAGTGTAGTCAATTTTAAAATCCCCCAACTATCCAGATTCCCTCTCCTCTTCTGTGTATCAAATAAAAAAAATATCTTTCCCCTTCTCCTGGGGGCCACTGACTTTACTGAGGTGGCCAGTCTGACTCACTTTGTAACAGTAATACTTGTCATTGTTAATAAACTGTTCTTACTCAGTTTACTTTTGTTTCATTATACTCACTTCACACTCTCACTCAACTTTAGATATCCACACTTTCCTTGCTATTTTTCCTCTGTCTCCTTTGCTCCTCATCCTCTTCCTGATTCATTAATATGGCTGTTCCCCAAGCAATAAACAAATGGCACCAGTGTTTAGTGGGCTCCAAAGAGTCAAGCAGTCACAAGCAAATGCCCACTTACAGCAGGATGTCTGGCACAAAGGGACTCTTTTTCCCATACAACACCTACATGTGCAAGATCTTTCTTATCTGAGATATATCAGATTACAGACAGGAAAGACACTTTTCCCACCCAGTGTTTACACATGAAAAATTTTATCATTTTTCCTGATTTTTTCCCAATACTCTTGTTTTTCTTATCCTTCCTTCTTTATGTAAACCCTATCCTTACTCTGCTGGGGTGTCTCTCTTCTTATAGAGGGCTCACTTAAGAGTATTAACCTCATTAACCAACTTTACTTGATTTGGGGATGGTCTGAGCCAAAGAGACAAAATCACAAGATCTCTGAATCCCACAAGTATATACAACATATCTGTATTTGTACTAAGGAAGGCTAAGCACTAATATTTGCGAAGTGGGTATCAGGAAAAGCTATGTGGAAGGTAGCATCTGAGTTGAGTTTTAAAAGGTCTATTAGGGTTCTTAAAGATCAGTCACTCAGTCAATAAGCACTTATTAAAGGCCTATTATATGACTGGCATTCCACTAAGTGTTGGGACAAAAGGGACAAAAAGCAGTACCTTCCCTCAAAGAACTTATAATCTAATAGGAGAGATAATATGCAAATAAATATATACAAAGCAAATTACATACCTGACACATAGGAAATAATTAACAGAGAGAAAGCACTAGAATTAAGAGGAGTTGGGAAAGGCTTCCAGTTAAGCATGAGATTTTATTTGAGACTTAAAGGAAGCCAGAGAAATCAAAAGGAAGGAATGAGAAGGAAGAACATTCCAAGCATGGTATAGAGCCAGAGAAAATGTCCAAATCAAAGAGATGGAGTGTCTTGTTCAAGGAACAGCAAGAAGCCCATTATCACCAGATTGAAAAGCATTTGTAAGATGGCTAGAAGGGTGTGTATATGGGTTGGGTTGGGGTAGGGGAGTGGTGGGAGGAAGGCTGGATTATGAAGGACTTAAATACCAAACAGAAGATTTTGAATTTGATCCTGGAAATGATAGGGAGCCATTGAAGTTTATTGATTCAGTCAGAGTTTCAATTCAAGAAAATCACTTTGGTGGCTGAATAGAGAATGGATGGGAATGGGGAATGGGGAAAGGCAGGCAAACCCACTAACAGTTATTGCAATAATATAGGAGTGAGGGCCTACACCAGAGTGATAACAATGTCAGAACAGAGAAGGAGGCATAGTCAAGAGATGCTGCAAAGGTGAAGTTAACAGATCAATCCGGCAACAGATTATATGGGGAGAGAGCTGTGCTGAGAGATAGTGAGGAACAGATACCTAGATTTCACAAGTCACTTGACCCTATTTGTCTCACTTTCCTCATCTGTCAAAGGAGATGAAGAAATAAATTGCAAACCACTTCAATATCTTTGCCAAGAAAAATCTAATTGGGATCTCAGTCAGACAGAACTGAAATGACTAAACAACAATAAGAAGCTTCCTTCTAATGATAAATCTTTGATCTTGTTATCCTAAGTCACAGCAAATACTCATCTCAATAAGGGAATCTCCTAATCTATATCTTGACTCTTGGCACTTGACCTAGATGACTCCAGAGAAGGCTGGTGACTTTGGGTGGCCCTTTCTCACTTCAGTCTAATTTACTGCATGTCATGGCATCACCTCCCTGATGTCACAGTCCTCTTCTAGAATAAAAGATCAAGAAAAAGGAGAAAGAAGAGGAGGAGGAAGAGGAGAAAGAGAAGAAAATGGGGGCAGCTAATTGGTGTAGTGCTACAGCACTAGCCCTGAAGTCAGGGTTTGAATCTGGTCTCAGCCATTAACACTTCCTAGCTCTGTAACTTTGGGCAAGTTCCTTGACCCCAATTGCCTCAGGAAAAAAAAAAAAAGAAAAAAAAAAGGAAAGAGAAGAAAAGAAGGAAGAAAAAAGAAGAAAGAAGAAAGAGGAAGAAGAAGGAGGAGGAGGAAGAGGAGGAAAAGAAGGAGGAGGAGGAGGAAGAGAAGGAGAAAAAGGAGGAAGAGGAGGAAAGAAGAGATAATGATTCATAATGTGGACAATAAAACTATAAATTTTATGATTTCCAAATATAGGGGACCCAGTATTCAAATCTTGCCCAGGCCCCACAAATATCTGACGCAGTTCTATACTTCATTTTATGCTGGTTAAATAATTTCTTATAAGCCATACTATTGTAATACTCTGGGAGAGTGTGATGCTTAAAGGGATTTGTAAAGTGAAATACTGCTTTGTAAATGCAATAACTACCCTGTAATTCATCAGCTTTGTAAATTCAGATTTCAAAGCAACAGGGTCATTTTAACTTTGCTTAAAGGGTCCAGACTAGCCCTATATCTTAAGAATAGCAGCTGGGCTAACCTATCAAAGAGATTGCAGACATGCAGTATATGACAACAGCATTATTACCAAATGTAAAGAATCCAACACAAATTTAGATGAAAGATTTAAAGAACCCTCCAAGTCATAAATAACTTCCTTTAAAAGCGCTCAGTTGTCTTCCAGGCTTGTGTATTCTCACACTACAAATCATCAAGCTGTTTGGATCCTGTCAAAACTAATGTTTTAGAATCCAGTTTCCCGTGGATTTAGTTACCATTAAAGATCCCATTAAGAACTTTCATATGATCATCTGCTTTACTTAGTTATTTACATTAGAAATGACTGATGGGAAATGGGTCAGGATCACATCCTATTTTGATATTCTCTTTATGTTTTAGGTCCCTTCTTGCTATTATTTTGCTTCTGGGTTTGTTTTTGTCTTTTTCAATGTCTTATTATCCTGAAAAGAAAAGTTGTGAACCTCAACAATTTGGCACAATCTATCAAAAGTAATTTTGACTAATGATTAATAAAGAAGCAAACGTCATCTCAGGACCAAATAAACAATAATGAAGGGGAAGAACTGGGAGAGCAGATGATGTTGGATGTTGGATATACATGGAGTCAGCACCTATGAATCAAGCATGATATCAGACATTTGACCTTCTTTTTAAGAAGGCCAAGAGAAAGTTCAAAGGATTTATGGCAAAATGATTAATTTTTTTCACTCTTTACTATCTGCCAACTCCTTTTCCTTAACTAAATCTGGTTCTTCTTATGAGTCTATTGAATGCTATTTATATAAGTACATTGGGCACTATACATGAATTAAACAATGGACAAGGAATTTAACCTTAAATGTGAGAAGTTTGGACCAAATTATTTCAAAATTTCCTGTCACCTATATAAATTTAATGATTCTATATCAATTTTATAGTTCACTTTTTGTGGCTATGGATAATTCAAATACTCTCAACTTCATTTGTAAAATGAAGAGATTGGACTAAATGGTCCTTCAGTTATGAGTTTATGATATAAGATTATGTAAAAATTCTACCCAAGGAATGAATGAATTAATGAACAAATGAAAAGCATTTTTAAGTACTTAGCATATAGCACCATAATAAGTTTTGGGTAGATAAATATAAAAGTAAAACAACTATTATTCTCAATGAGTTTATGTTCTAATAGGAGAAGACAACACATATAAAGAAGCGGTTTGAGATTAGGTAATCATCATTAAGAACACTTCCTCCCCACTGGCAACCTGGACTCCATCTCTAGATCTTTCAGCTCCCATAAGTCAGCTTTTGCATGTTTTTGATGGAGCATAAATCCCATGTTACTTTTGCCTACCCCAGACTCTGTCCTCATTTCTATATTCCTTTATATCTTGTCTTTCTCCATTAGAATATAAACTGGCTTAATTTTTTTTTGTGTCTCTAACACTTAATACAGACTTGATATATAGTAAGCACTTAATAAGTGTTCTATCTAAGCCTCATCTTCTGGAGTTAAGATGATTTAGTTTCTCAATCATAATATCATCAAGTCATTTAGGACAGGAAGTCAAAGTAATTAACCACTATGGATGACAGTTTATTACATCCTTTCCATGATACATCTTTCACATTTCTTGGAAGCTGCCATCAGATTCCTTAAATCCTGCTTTTAAAAATGTATTTTTGTGTGTCATTGTGTCCAGATGCCTTGTTTTCTCACCCATATTCATGTGCTGTCATTTATGTAGGAAATTGGCCCTGGGCATGCATGTGTACTTTTAAACTGTGCTTCCTTTGCCAGGTGGTTTCTCCCACCTCTGCTAATTAGTCCCATTCCTTCTTTGAGGCATGCATGAACTATGGGTTAAGCCAAATGAAAACAATGGGCTAAGTGATGTCAGTCTCTGAAACTGTTTATTACTTTCCATATTATATCATGTGGTGGCAAGGATTACCCTGCACTTAGAGGTAATCCACTCAGATACTCATTAAACTCAGGCAAGACACATCAAGGCCCTTACTTGTGTAATTAACCTTCTGAGCTCCAAAGTGAAGGAAGAGCATCCTTTTCTTGGAGTGATGCCCTGAAAATGCCAAACTAACACCTTAACTTAATGACTATTAGCGTTTCTATAACTCTAAAACAAAAAAACTTAATGCAATAAATACATTCTATCACAACTATCCTTATCTAAGTAAAGCATATGCTAAGCTTAAGCATCACAAAAGTAATTATTTTACATAAATTACATAATAAAAATAAATTATTATGTAAGTAAATTACATAAATTTTTACATAAATATACATAAATTAATTTATATATGTTAAAAAATTATGTATGCTAAAATCATCCTAACAGGGTTGGGGAGAAGATCAAGAGAAGGCCCCTTTTCATATTTTCTGGAAGTTCCAAGGCTTTCAACATGGCAAGTCTACACATTAGTGTTTACTGCAGTACAAGAAACACTGGCTCCAGATGTAGGCACTTACTAATGTAATCAGTTACCCTATGCCAGCTTATAGATGAGTTTGCCTTTTTTCCATCAGGAATCCATAAGAAGAGCTCAGAAGGGCCCTTTTGCTGCCAATCACAAAGCAGAAAAGAGATGTTAAAGATGACTAGCACTGTCCACCACTCAACTTTGTTGAGAGTTTTTATAGCTCATCCTTCTACCCGAGAGCATCCAAGAAAACACAGGAAGTATTAGTATTTTTTACTTCTGTATGTATTGGGGAGAGTGGGGGAACAGAAGAGAGCAGCCCCCAAACATAAAAATTATCCATTTCCTTATGAATTCCCCAAAGGTTAAAAGCTTCAATCTTTACCATATGCAAAGCATAATGTTCTTAAAGAATAAGTACCACCCTTGGGATAAGAACATGGGGAAAGGCCAAGCCCTGAAAATAAAATCTTCTTTTCTCCTTCCTGGGAAGGAAGAAATAGTACACTCTCTAAGTCACTCCATAATCTATCACTTTTTTTCTCCCTGAAAATAAGAAAAGTTTTTCATCAGAATGATAAAAGAGAGTCAGAACATCTTTTCATTATTCCTCTCTCAGGGCAGGCTGATGAAATGTAGACCCATGACTTTAGCAAAGAAATTACACACACACACATACATATACCTAAAACAAAACCACAAAAAGTTCTCCCCTCATAAAAAATGGGGGGGGGGGAGAGTGTCAAGGAGGATATGCCTTGAAAATCCCAAGCCTGGGGTTGAGTGCACATTCTCCACATTTGTAGCATTCCAGACACAGTCAGGAGGAGCCCAATAATGACAGAGAAAAGAAAACTGACCGTAGACAATATAAACAGCAATTATCAAAACCACTGCCAAGTTTATATCCCATGAAGACACATTTCCTTACTGCCATTAAGTGGTAGTAATGATAAGGGAGTACATGCCAGCTTCAGAAAGGACCATGAGCAAGTTCTTTCCTGAAGCTGTTATCACTGGTGGAATGGAATTGTAAAGCTACAGATGCTAAGGGTCTGAGGTCATGGACCAGTCAAGAGAAGCCAGGTTCACTGGCTTCTAACTCTAGTTGCTTACTGGCACTTTCTTAGACATATTAGGTTCCATTTTTTAAAAATCACAAGAATTCAGCCTAGTATGTGAAAATGGAAGGCAGCATGGTGCAGGGCATGAGAAATTTAGAGGGAGTTCCTATTTTTTAAAATGGATTGGATCCACTTGGTTTCCTTTTGACTTTTAGTTGCTGTGATTAGGAAGTTAAGTCCCAGAATCTGTGAATTTTGCCTCTGTCACATACTAAGTCTCTAAATAAATAAGTCACTTAAGCCTCTCAGCGCCCTCAGCTAACTTTCAAATCAGTTGGTTGATAAGGATTTTTTTTTAATGAGGCAGTTGGGGTTAAGTGACTTGCCTAAGGTCCCATAGAGGCTGGACTTGAACTCGGGTCTTCCTGACTCCAGGGCCAATGCTCTATCCACTGTATCATGTAGCTGTCCTACCAAGAATTTTTAAAGCACTGATGTACCCAGATACAGTACTCTCTCTTAAGTCTAGTGTCTTGTCTCTTTGTATTACTACTCATCTGTGAGTTCCTCAAAGGGCAGGAATGATCTTTTTTTCTTTTCTTCTTATCTCCAGTGCTTGACACATAGTAGGTTCTTAATCAATGCTTAATGACTGATTGCTGGGGATATAAAGAAAGGCAAAACATGGTCCATGCCTTTAAAGGGATCACATTCCAATGGCGAAAACACTAAAATTTAATGGAATTTTAAGATTACAAGTTACAGACACTTTGTTTGTTGATATCAGTGGAGTTGAAAGAACTCTAGTAATTCTCCATAAGTTACAGACCCATTCCTATCCCCCCAAAAAAGGAAAGGGGAGGAGAGGGAAGAGAGGAGAGGGGAAGAGAAAAAGGAGGAGAGAGGAAGGGGAGGAGAAAAGAGGGGAAGGGAAGAGGAAGAAGGGGAGGGGAAAAAAGAAGAGGAGAAAGGAAGGGGGAGAAGAGGAGAGGGAATAAAGGAAGTGAAAGGGGAGAGGGAAGGAGAGAGGAGAGGAAAAAATTAGAAATCCTGTGATCAGGTACAAATGTATAATTTAGACAATGGCATCCCCTATTCATTAACACTAACCTTGGTTAAATCATTAAATTCCTCTTTATCTTAGTGACTTTTTGGTTAACTAATAGCATTGGTTTGTTATTTATTAGAATGTCTTTGAGATGAGTGAATGAAATGAGCTAAACAACCAGATATTGTTCATAATACATCTAATAAATTATTTTAGAATCATTTTGATTTTTTTTGTTTTTTCATCCAAAGAAACCTGAAGCAATTTAGAGACATTCTAACTTCCAAGTCCTTTTCACCTTGATCCATCATGAGTTTCTATGGTAAGTGTTAAGTCTTATATATCGGCAAGCATTATGCTGATGTGAGACTCAAACACTTCTAAACAGGATTATTTTAGCAGTGTGTGTGTGTGTGTGTGTGTGTGTGTGTGTGTGTGTGTGTGTGCTCGAAGGAACAGGATGAAAAGGAAGAGAAAGGGCAAACTAATGGTTAGCCCACATGGCTAGATCCTGAGAAGTATAAGAGGAAGATGAGAATAAGAGAAAGATGATGTCAGGATCCAACACTGAGAACTCTCCTCTGAGTAAATGTGGTTCAAAATCTGTGGAACCAAGGAAAGGGAAACAAGTTTCAGGAATGGTGATACTGTGTGCAATGCACTATCCCTCAGGCTAATGAATGCTGTTCTTTGCTGTATCTACCACATGCCCCTTATCAGGAGACAGCTTCCCTACACAGTACCTGTCATGCAGGCTTTGCCAGATGGGTCTTATGTCACCTCAGAAGGACCAGCCAATTGGGGCTCTCTTAGATCATGACAACCGGTGAGTTCCAAGGTGCTGGGCGATCTACCAAGAATGCAGCACACTCACTCTCCCACTTGAAGCCCAGGGATGGATGGTTTTTCAGCAAAGTAACCTTAGCTAATCATAACTACTGGGGAGGATAAAGTCAATCTCAGTGAGGTCACTAGGAGCTAAAATGGGATTTTACAGATCAAAGGGCAATATTAAGAAAGGGATCAGAAAACATGGGATCAAATGACTCATTTGAGGTCTTTCTGCTCTTTCTTATTCTAGGGATGGGGCTTATCTGTCTGGTTTTCATGAGGCCTTATTTGGATATTTAATTGTTATCTTTATATAACAAAAGAAGATTAGTTTAAAGGAAGTGAACAAGTGTGGGACTAAATTAATAATCTTTATGATGGAAAAAACCACTGTGATGACAGACTTGTAAAGACAATGCAGGAAATTGTACTGAGCAATCAGGATAAGGATGGCTGGAATGAATTGCCTTATAGTACAACCATCTTGGATCCTAAAACTTCCTCTTAAAGTTGGCTTTCCCTTTCCTCTCTCATTCTTGCCAGATAAATACACTTCCAGCTGTACTTGGGAGAAGCATTGGTGTCAAACAATGACTAGTTAGGAAATGCGCACCTGTCATAAACTCAGGCCTCACTCAGGGGATGTATTGTATTCCATTTCTGGCTTTCCAAGAAAAGGTGTAATGAAAAAAGTGAATTAAATATCAACTACCAGATGTTTTCCAGCATCTCTATTAGATATTTTAAAAGTGAAACAATTGCTACATTGTACAGATGTGCAAATCACATAAACATAAGTATTCACTTTGTTGGGGAAAAGATCATTTAAAAGTGTCCTGAGAACCATTGATCTTGTTTTGGCTGTACTTCCTGAGAGCAGAGAGAAATCTCTTAGATTTTAAATGAATACTACATTTATAAAAATACAAAGAAGAGACATACATGTTTCCCAAAGATCCATTCTTTTGGGTGTGCAATTTCAGTCTGACTATGCCTTGTTACTTCAATTATAATTATCTTTAATTTCCCGATACTGAACACACATGCACATTTCCTGCCTCTGAAAGCTTTCTGGTGACAGGGGAAAAATGAAAAAAAACAAAAAAAACTCCCCATGATTCATATGCTGCATGTGAGAAAAATGTGCTCCAGTGAGATTTACAGGGGAGGCAGAAGAGACCATATCTTCCCACCATTCAGTCTGGAAGAAATCATAGCTCCATCTGCTCATTTAACAACATATTAATGGAAGCTATGTTCAAAATGTTTATGTTGCTATTTGAACTCTAGGTTAGGCCAGAGCACTGGGCAGTCAGCCCAGTGCCCAATTGTCCTAACGCATCAGCTGTGTGGGTGGCCCAAAAGCTATGATGGAGCTTGGGGAGGGAGAGAAAATGACATCAAGTCCCTGAGCTCTGGCTCAGACTACACCGATAACTCTACCAACAAAGGGAGGTGGTATTGGCTTTGAACTCCTATGCTTAGTGTCTGTATGGATGAAATGGGCATCCCAAAGAACGACAAAAGGGGCTGAACTGCCATGCCTTTTAGATAAAGGGAGGGAAGGGAGGTGGCAGAGAACCACAGGTACAAATCAAACACTAGGTTTCTAAAACTTCCATATTTATTTGTAGCTTACATTAAAATGAGCCAACTGAGATAACTGGGTTGAGGGAAATTAGAAATAGAGAAGTCTTCCTGATTCAGGACATGAGACCCTAATAAGAGAAATCACATTATTGGTAGAGTTAACCATGTGCTTAAGCAGTTTAGGATCTTGGAGGATGGTGGAAGTGCTCCCCTGAGAGAATGTAAGCATCATGAGGGCAGGAAATGTTTCATGATTGTCTCTTTCTCCATTGCCTAGCACAGTGCCTGGCATTTAGAAGGTATTTAATAAATACTAATTGTGTGAATCATTGCATGTTGTACATGACCTATAGTCAGAAAGATGGTTTATATTCCATCTCTGGCACTTACTAACTCTGTTACCATGGTTAAACCACTTGACCTCTGACACTTGGTTTCCTCATATGTAAAATGTGTAAAATAATATCTATGGTATTTATTCCAAGGCTGATGTGAAAAAAATTAAGTCATGTTTTAAAAATACATTTAAAACTTGACCTTTTTGACAATAAGTGATTCAAGGCAATTCCAATAGACTTGGAATGAAAAATGCCAGAGAGAGAACTATAGAGACTGAATGCGGATCAAAGCATAGTATTTTCACCTTTTGTTGTTTCCTTGTTTTTTTCTCTCTTGTTTTTTTTTTTCCCTTTTGATCTGATTTTTTTTTTTTGCACAGTATGAGGAATATGGGAATATGTTTAGAAGAATTGCACATGTTTAATCTATATTAGATTGCTTGCTGTCTTGAGGGGGGAAGAGAGAAAAAATAAACTGGAACAGAAGGGTTTGCAAAGGTGAATGCTGAAAACTATCCATGTAATGGGAAAAATAAAACATATAATAAAAATAAATAAATAACTTTGAAGTGCTAGATAATGTCAGTTATCAGGATTTCTGTTGCTATTAGAATAGAACCATATGTATAGTAACTTTTCTCTTGATCTTGGATCCTCTGGCTTCTTTGGAAGCTGCTTTTTTCTTCACTTTCTATTATGATTCAGACTACAAGAGCTAAGATATCATTATAGATTTAGAGCTATAAAGAATTAGCAGGACAAAACTATGAAGGCCGACTCTCTCATCTTTCACATAAGAAATCTGTGCCTCAGAAAGGTTAAGTGACCTCTCTGCAGCTTTAACATTATTGATCACCCTCTTTGTCCTTGATTTTCTCTTGTCTCCAGGTTTCTGATACTACTTTATTCTACTTCTCTTAGCTTTCTTACTGCTCTTTCTGTCTTCTTTTCTGGATCTTCTCTTTTACATGGGTATCTCATAGGTCTGTCCTGACTCTCATTTCCTCACTCCCCATATTCTTTTACTTGGTGATCTAATCAGCTCCCCAAAATTTGGTTATCATCTCTGTGCTGATGATGCTCAAATCTGTTTATCCAGCCCTAACTTTTCTGCTAATCTTACCTCTCCAAATGCCTGTCAGATATCTTGAATCGAATGTACTATAGAAATCTTAAATTCAACAAGCACAAAACTGAATTTATTATCTTTCCCCAAATATCCTCTTCTCTTCCAAACTTCTTTATCTGTCAATAGCACTGCTTTCCTTCCAGGTACCCAGGCTCATAGCCTAGACATTGTCCTTGACTCCTCACTATATTAAATCTGTTGCCAAGGACTTACAATTTTATCTTTGCCAAATACCTTCTCTAAGGCTGCTAGTAGCCTGGTGCAGGCCCTTATTTGCTAACTCTTAGAACATTACAGTACCCTGCTAGTAGGTCTCTCCACCTCAAGTCTCTCTCTACTCCAGTCCATCTTCCATTCAGTTGTCAAAGTGATTTTCCTGAAGCACAAGTACAATCCTTAAACATCCATACTGTTCCTCCCTTCTTCCTTCACTCTCTCTCTCTCTGTCTCTATCTGTCTCTGTCTCTGTCTCTGTCTCTCTCTCTCTCTCTCTCTCTCTCTTTCTCTCTCTCTCTCTCTCTCTCTCTCTCTCTCTCTGTCTCTCTCTCTGTCTCTCTTTCTCTTTCTCTCTCTCCATCTCTTCTCTCTCTTTCTCTCTCTCCCCCTCTTTTTCTCTCCTATCTTTCTGTCTTTGTCTCTCTGTTTCTATCTCTCTATGTCTCTGTCTCCCTCCCTCTCTCCCTTTCTCCATCTCTCTCTGTTTCTATGTGTATATGTGTGTCTCTGTCTCTGTCTCTGTTGTTTCCCATATCTAGAAGGCTCTCCTCATCTCTGATTCCTTATTTCTTCAAATCCCAGCTACAATTCCACCTTCTACAGGAAACCTTTCCCAATCCTTCTTAATTCCTATTTCTTCCCTCTGTTGATTATTCCCTTTTTATCTCTCTCTGTTTCTGTCTCTCTCTATCTCTGTGTATCTCTCTTTGTGTGTGTCTCTCTCTCCTCTCTCTGTCTCTGTGTCTCTGTCTATCTGTATGTCTGTCTGTCTGTCTCTCTCTCTTTCTCTCTCTCTCATTCATAGTTTATTCATGGCCATTTGCATATTGTTTCCCTCATTAGATTGTGAGCTTTTCAAGGGCAAAGACTCTTTTTCCTTTCTTTATATTCTCAGTACTAACCATTGTACCTGGCACATAGTAGGTACTCAAAAAATACTGACTTATATGAAAGAAAAATACTATGTGCAAAGCATTGTGATAAGTTTTGGGACACATTTTAAAAGTAAGAGAATGTTTTCAAAGAATTCACATTCTCATGGAGGGGCCAACACATATAGGAATTCTCAGAGAAGTCACATGGAAAGATTCCGTGGTCTTTAAGGCACAATGGGCAAGCATATATAGTAAAGCATATTCTTTAATGTCATTTCATCTGATAAAATTTTATCGGTTTCTGATGTTGTACTATTTGCCTCAGGGGCAAGAATTTTCTTCTTTTGCTTTCTTTGCTTTGCTTACTATTCTATGTACCTTGCTCACTTTTTACAAAGTTTTTACAAAGCTGGTATTTGAGTTTAGGTCATCTGATCACAAACCAGGACTCAGTCATACCAAATTTTGTTATCAAAACCCTCCATGCTGCTCCCTCCAAGCTGGAAAAATTTCTTGAAGATTTAAGGTTTTTCTCAATCCCTTTGGCAATATATACAAAAGAGGCTGTCCTCCATCAAACCCTCCTTGATCAAAACTCCCACCCACTGTTGCATTGAGCAAGGCGCCATGCCAAATCCTGAGTCTTTCTCACTGCTTGGCTCCTGGTCCCAACCATACACATACCACATCCCTAAATGTGTCTCCCCACTCCCACACTATACCCAGAATGTAAACATTCCCTTCAGTATGCCCACAGATCATATTCTGTATATACATGTCTCCATAGACATATGCACTAAGCCACAACTTGTACTGGAAGACACATCTTACAAATCATACCAAGAGCATATGTACTGCATGCTTTCTTCACATTCATTAAAACCCACCACTGAAATTCCACCTAACCAGACCTGCTTCCATAGCAATAACCAATATCAAGGAAAAATCCCAGCATTTCTCTTGCATTGCAATGGAGGTCGGTGTACAGATCTCACTAAGGCTCTTGGTAGCTATAAGATGATATTAGCTTTACTTACAGCTACTGATTGCTCAATTTTATTTAATTTTTAAATTTTTATTAAAGATTTTTATTTTCAAAATGTATGTATAGCTAATTTTCAACATACACCTTTGCAAAACCTTGTGTTCCAGTTTTGTTTCCTTCCCTTCCCCTTAACTACTCCCCTTGATGGCAAGTAATCCAATATATATTAAACATGTGCAATTCTTCTATACATATTTCCACAATTATTCTGCAAAAGAAAAATCAGATCAAAAAGGAAAACATGAGAAAGAAAACAAAATGCAAGCAAACAACAACAAAAAAGGTAAAAATACTATGTTGTGATCTATTCTCAATCCCCAGTCTTTTCTCTGGGTGTAGATGGCTCTCTCGATCACAAGGTCATTGGAACTGGCCTAAATCACCTTATTGTTGAATAAAGCCACATCTGTCAGAATTCTCATTGTATAAGCTTGCTGTTATTGTGCACAAAGTTCTTCTGGTTCCACTTACTTCACTCAGCATCAGTTCATGTAAATCTCTCCAAGCCTCTCTGAAATCATCCTGCTGATCATTTCTTACAGAACAATAATGTTCCATAACATACATATACTACAATTTATTCAGCCATTTTCCAACTGATGGACTCCACTCAGTTTCCAATTTCTTGACATTACAAAAAGGGCTGCCACAAATATTTTTTTTTTCTTTTTTATGATCTCTTTGGGATACAGACCCAGTAAAGACACTGTTGGAATGTAAAGTATGCACAGTTTGATAGCCTTTTGGTATAGATCCAAATTGTTCTACAGAATAGTTGGATTCGTTCACAGCTCCACCAACAATGTATCAGTATCCCAGTTTGCTCACATCCCCTCAAACATTCATCATTATCTTTCCTTGTCATCTTAGCCTGATTACTCAATTTTAATCCTTACAATGTCAATCCTTCCAAAGTAACAGAGTAGCCCCTGAATACATCTTTGGTAAATCTTAGCCCTAAGGTCCAAATTATGCCAGTGGTTTGGCAACAAGTTTCATATCTGTTATTAAGTCTATCACTGCACACTGTATGTCACAGCACAAAGGGACCACAAACTACCCTTCTCCACTTCCTGGCATATACTCCCCTTTTACCTATACCTCAGGACTTGAATTAAAATCAAAGACACTGGAGTTGTTTGCTATTCCTTTCTCCAATTCATTTTACAGATGAGGAAAATGAGGCAAATCAAGTTAAGTGATTTTGCCATGGGTCACCCAACTAGCAAGTGTATAAGCCCAGATTTGAAGTCAGGTCCTCCTAATTCTGGGGCCCATATTCTATCCACTGCACCACCCCTAGTTGCCTCTATATCTTGCCCAGTTTAACTGCCACCTCATACTTAAGACTCTTTTGAGATCTCCGACTACTACAATTTCCCTTGTAGTCATGTCTTAATTTTTTGTGATTCCATGGACTATAGCTTGCCAATCCCTTCTATCCTCCACTCTCTCTCAAAGTCTGTTTGAACTCGTGATCATTGCTTCCATGTCACCATTTATCCAGCTCATTCCCTGCTGAACCCTTTTCCTTTTGCTTTTAATCTTTCCCAAAATCAGGGTCTTTTCCAATGAGTCCTGTCTCAATGAATTCCTTCAACCTGACTATAATCCATGACTCTCATACATTTCACTTTCATTACATGGCCCTGAGTATTTAAGCTTGTATCAGTATTTATCTTTCTAATGAATAGACTGAATTTCTTCAAGTTTCCCTTCTTCCTCTCAAATTATATTGCATGTATTTTGTATTTATTTATCTATATTCATACATGTTGTTTCTTCTGAAGCCCTTTCAGGGCAGTTGCTACTTGGTTTTTATTATTACCAAAATACCAAATATAAAATCCTTCCCTGATATTGGTTCTCATGATTTAAGTGAGTCTTAAATGAAATTTAAGTGAGCTAAGATTTAGCTTTATATCTTCAGTAATAGCTCAATGCCTACCATTCAGGGAGTCCTTAGTAAATGTTAAGTGATTGATTAATCATTTTAAGGTCTTCTATTAATAATCAAGGAGGGGAGATCCAAAAAAAATTAAATGACCTCTGCCAAAGCAGAGGCAATTCATGCAAAGGTATGAATTGATGAAACTAAGTTTTCTTACTCCTCCCTTTTTCACTGCCTCTATATTCTAGCTTTATTGACTAAGAATATCTAAATTCAGTCTTTTCCATACTCTAATTCCCCATGCCTCTCTACTTTCCAGATTATCAAAAAATGAAATGTTCCTTCTAAAAAAATATGATGTGTTCAAATTAAAAACAAAGATGAAAAAGGGTGTAAAGAAACAGAGATCAATTCTGATAAGTTAGGAAGTTGAAGGATAAACGAATTCGACATGGAAGAAAGGAAGATGAAGATTCATTGAATATTTGGATCCTAAGTAAAAAAAAAAAATATATATATATATATATATATATATATATATATATATATATATATATGTATGTATGTATGTATTTATATAAAGCTCCTCCCCAAAAGGATAAAACTGGAAATTGATGATGAAGTTGCTACTTGTACTCCAAGGAAAGAAGATGTGGTTCTCTCAAATGAGATAATATCCAAGCAAGAAGGGCGAAGGGAAGAAGAGATATTCATCCTGTTGAGATATTGATCTTGTTGAGAAACATGATAGAGATCTGATATGCTCTTGGGATGCGTGTCTAAGAACTTCCAAAGATAAGATAGTAAAAGACCCCTCAAGATTTGCAAAACTAGATGACTGCTCCCTATTTGTTGTGATCCATATAGGTATAAGTGGCACTTCCAAAAGAAACATAGACAAGATTGCTAACATTTATTAAGTCTTTGAAAGAAATTGAAGACTTTAGTAGCACTGATAGTATTTTCAGCACTGTTACCCATTGAAGATATACAAAAGAGAAAGATGGATTTAGGGAGTGAACGGCTAGTTAAGAAGCTGTTGTAGAATATCGTTTATTTAATAATAATAATAATATATAATATTATTATTTATTACATAAAAATAGAAATATTATTTATTAAACAATGCTTAATAAATGATCTGTAAAGATAAGACCCATGCAGATAAAATTATAGGTCCTCGAAAGAATCTTCAGGGCATCTATAACAAGGGACAAGTGGCAGCTTGGTATAGTGGACAGTGATTTCAGGAAGATGTGGGTCAAAACCTGCCTGTGATGTCTTACCCAGCACTTAGAGATTGCCATATAGTATATACCTAATTTTTGTTGACTGTCTGATTTTCCTTATCTTTATGAGCCAGGCATTTGAGTTAGGTGATGGGGTGCAAAGGCAAAATGAAAAAATCATTGCATTCATTTAGCTAATGTTCAATTGAAGAGATAACATTCATAAGTCATTATATTTGTGATAAAAAAAAAATTCCCACGTAGTTTGTAGGTGAAGAGACCAAGCTTTTGAAGATAGCAGGAAAGGTTATAGAAGTGCTGCATATGTTGTTTTAAAGAAAATAAAGGATTCTTTAAGAAATATATGAAAAGACTTGGGGGGGCATCTAATGCAAATACATAGAGTCAAGAGATAGAACATAATTTGTCCAGGACAGAGAGTAAAACAAAAGGAGTAATGTATAATGAGACTGGAGAAATAGGTTGGAGCCAGGAAGGCAGAGGGCTTTAAAAGTCAAATAGAATAGTCTATATTTTATCCTAGTGACAACAGGGAATCACTAAAGTTTATTAAGTGGGAGAATGACATGGTTAGTCCCTAACTTGGAGAAATCCTTTAACAGCTGTGTGGATGATGAATTTGATTGGGGAGAGAGGTCATGTCAATAGTCTAGGTGAGAGAAGATATCCATTATGCAAAAAAAAAAAAAGCACTATGTAAATATCTGCTTATTATTATTAATATTCTTTATGCAATTTTAGGTGCAGAACTCAGAATAAACATCACAAGGTAGTCTAAGCAATGCTTGAGCTTCCACATGCTATATTCCTGTCTTTCTAAGTACCATCCATCTTCTTTTCCTTTGTTTATTATTGTCCTGTGCCTGGTTTTCATGCCTTCTTTCAGCTATTCGTTTAAAAAATATATTTTTTGAACCTGTAATGTGCATGGCACTGGTCAGAGCTATTAATGTCAATATATCAATATAATATCAATAAATAAATGATAGAAAAGCAACAAATAAAAAAGTCCTAACTAAACCCCAAAATAGAAAATGGGAAAAATAAAGAAAAGATTGATTGATAAAATTGAAAGCACCACAATATTTTAAACTAGATGGTTAAAAATAATATAAAATGCACAAATGTTTGGCTAATCCAATTTTTTAAATGAGAAAGACCAAATAACCAAGATAAAAATAGTTAGCAAATACAGACTTTGTTTTGAGCATATATGTGTATTTATATACAATATATGAGTATATGATATATGCAAATCTATAACAAAGATGATCCCAAATCCTTAGAACCTAAGAATAAAAACCAGAAGGCACAGAATAGTCATGTATTCATATCACAGAGACCTTGTACCTTAGCTTTCTGTTCCTGCTCTAGGATTTTACATAGTTTTTTTGTAGTCAGAAACAATTCTGGGAGAGCTGTGCTCCACGTGTAAGTCCAAACAATTGGACACATATGGTAAAAGTGGGTTATACATGGGGAGAGGAAGAGATACAAGATCAGAAAATTCTGACATCTTGACCTGGTCCTATTTCCGTCTCTTTAATCATGTGTTGTTGTTCTTCCTCATCCTACTCCCAACATCCTTGAATCTCTGCTACTTTCTAGGAGTTATAAAGACAATCTAACCTAAATGTATGCATTTGGGGGGGGGGGAACAACAACAAATTAATCTTGGCACAAACCAATCAAAATAAAGGAAATTCTCATTCAAATATGCCCCCACAGAAACTTATGTACTCTAACTTAGCCACATATGTTCTTAGTGATGTTGCTAAAGCTGGATTTCCTTTTAATCAATCCCACAATGTGAAAGTTTCCATATCCTGATGTCTCTTTATGAAAAGAATATCACACTGTAATGTACTAAACATTTAATCCATCTAGGAAACCTTTTTACAAATAGTGTAAGTTTTTCTGATGTGCCCAAGGGAGCAGGAGGACTAAAACATATGAATTCCCAAGATTTAGCAAAACTTAGTCAACAAAGAACTCACCAGCCTATAGTGACATTAACCAAAAAAAGTTTCTTTGAAATGGAAACAAGAGGGGAGGGGGGTTGAACCTTAAAACTCATTTAAAATGAGTTTTATTTATTTTGCCAACAACAGAACTTGCATTGATGTTACTTTGCTATTATTTTGACATTGTAAATAAGGTCTCCTTAGACATGCTGACAGCTTCATGAGCTGATTGTGACAACACCCTATGTCCAATGAAAAGGAATAGGCAAGTGGGGAGCAACTATTTTTTAAAAGAGAGAATTAAAAGGAAATTGAGTGAATGAGTAAGTTCTGCTACTATTTTTACAATTTAGAGATAACTCTTTGAAATGCCTTTTTGTTTTATTGTTGATGTTTTTCAAGAATTTTATGTTTTGATACTTGGAAAGATGAATGAAGACACCTTCAAAATCAACAGGTTTCGGGGCACTTTGCTTTTGCCTTCTTTTTGCCCTTCCCCACAGGCCACCGGTACTACTATATTGTCTAGACCCCATAGGATGACCTGAAGGAAAGCAGCAAAGTGGGAGTTTCTTTTCTTCTCTTCCCTTCCTATTTCCCCAGCTGGGGCTTCATCAGCCTCATGGAACAACCAAATGGGAAGGAGCAAAATAGCCATTCACACTACTTGGATGAACTGAGAGTTACCAACTATAAGACTTCTAGGGAGATAAAAGACCAACCATATTTATATCAGCTTTAGCAATGTATCTTAAAATCATCTGGATCTTACCATCTGTCCTGATATTTTGCTCTCCCAATCCCTTGGCCTTATCATCAGATCTACAGTACTTACCCTAAGAACCTCTAGTCTTGCCATCTGTCCTGTCACGGAACCCTGATATCTAGAGCTTTCTTATCAGCCTTAAAAATCAATTCTTTTAAATGTGTGATTTCCCTCATTTGGAACTCTCTGAGAACAGGGATTATCTTGTTGCTTTTTTTTTTTTTTTTCTCTTTTTAACCCCATATTTTAGCTTATTGTCTGGCACATAACTTTTTAGTAATTTTTTTTCATTTATTTTATTGATGGGGTCTTGAACTCCATATCTCATGAGTTGGTGGAGCACAAAACTGGTAATTAGCAAGACTAGTGTTCAGAAAATATATAATGAAGTGTTTCCAACTTGACAAAATTTACCAGAACATGAACTCTGCTGGCACAGCTTTCAGGATCCCAGAGTAAGTTCAACTATAGGATAAGGCATCAAAAAAGATTTCAATGAAGTAATCATTTTAAAAAAAAAAACCCTCTGAACTATGTTTGATGTTTATTGTCCTCAAAGAGCATACAAGTTAGGAAGTGCTACATGGCAGGTATAAAAAATTTAACAGAAATTTGACTTTGAATGTACGTAATAAAAGCAGAAAGCACTGCAAACCATTCAAAAGACTGATCATTTTGAGGAGGACAAATTAAAGTTCTCAAAAAAATTTCAAGTGGCAAAGATGTGTGACATAGAAAATGAAAAAAATCAAGACATAGAATATGATATGGCTACAATATTAAGACAAAAAATAAAGGGAATAGCAAATAATCTGATTTGTCTAGAAAATTTGGAACATGAAAGTGAACATTAAAAGATAAGGATGGAAAGAAAGGCAGATGATATAGGAATTCAAATGCCAAACAGGACTTTATTTGGTTGGCATGAATAGTCATTAAGTTTTTGAGTAGGTCAAATGTGTGCATCAAAAAAGTAATCTGGCAAAAGAATATAGGATAAATTACAAAGGATAGACATAGCAGATTAAAGATAGTTTACAGCATTCATTTTTGTAAGATTCTGAATTCTAAATTTTTCTCTTCCTCTTTTCCCTCTCCCCAAGATAGCAAGCTATCTGATATAGGCTATACAGGCACAATTATATTTCCACATTATTTATGTTGTGAAAGAAGAGAAAGAAAAAAATAAAAACAAAACAAAGAAAAAGTGAAAATAGTATGCTTTGATCTGCATTCAAACTCCATAGTTCTTTTACTAGATGTAGATAGCATTTTCTATTATGAGTCTTTTGGAATTGTCTCAAATTATTTTACTTCTGAGAAGAGTTAAATCTATCATAGTTGATTAGCCAGACAATATTTTTTAAGTAGGGATAGCAGTTCTCAGACAAAGAAACAACAAAATAGACTGAAAAAAGGGACAAACAAGGATATTACATTATATTTAAAGATTCCATGGATGATAAAGTTTCATATTTGTTCATGTGTGTGTATATATATATATATATGTATATATATATATATATATGTTCAAATGAATAAATGAAGAATTAATGAGTCAAAAACAATAGAGAGATTCATAAAAACTAACAAACAAAAACAGTGAAAAAACTTGCCAAAACTTATAGTATATTGAGAGGATATTTCTAAATACTCTGCTTAACAATAGCAACATAATGGGGGAGGATGGAGGAATATCAATGAACTTGACACATGATGAAAAAATAAGAAAGCCAAAAAATTTTAAAAACTCAAGTAAAAATTTAAATTGAAATTCTGTACATCAAAGAAATAATAACAAAACCAAAAGCTTTAGTGACAAGTACAACTAAAAATTAGTCTTTAAAAACAATAAACTAAGTAATCCACTATCTAATCTATTTTTTTTAAAAAAGAAAAAAACAAATTTCCTAGCATCAAAATAATATGTTCTTGACCTTCTACCCACATTAGTCTAATTGCCATTAACTATATGCCACAATCCATTTCCTGTCTCCTTTTTTTCTTTTTCTTGCTGAGGCAATTGGGGTTTAGTGACTTGCCCAGGGTCACACAGCCAGGAAGTATTAAGTGTCTGAGACCAGATTTGGACTCAGTCCTCCTGACTTCAGGGCTGGTGCTCAATCCACTGGGCCACCTAGTTGCCCCCCCGCCTTTTTTTTTTTTTTTTTACTAGAAAAATAGTATCCTGATCCCCATAGGTCCTAGTGTCTTCTCATTTGAAGTTACTTTGTATTTATTTTGTATGTGTCTTATTTAGTTTTCCCCCATTAGATTTAAGGTCCTTGATGGAAGAAACTATTTATGGTTGTTTTTGTGTCTCCAATGCCCAGCATTGTATCATGTAAATAAGCTAGTCCTTTAAAAAAAAGTTCCCTCATTTCACAAATCTTTTAAAGTAATATCCTAAAATAGTACAAGCTAAAGAAACTAGTCATGAAAGTAAAACATTTTTTCTTTAAAAAAATTTTATTTCTCCCAATTTTCAAAGCAATAAAATTTTTATTCAGTTGTTCAACTAGATCAAAGTTTATGTTTTTCTCCACTTGCAGGAAAAGATAAGATTTCAAGATCTGTGCTTTCAACTTTAGGTACAAATCAAATTCTAGAAATGTATACCCAATTTTTTTTACCTAAAGAATTCCAGTTTTTACCATTCCCAATATGATCAGGGGTGAAACAAGGTTGCCCACTCTCACCATTACTAAGAGAAGAAAAATTGATTAAAGGAATTAAAGTAGGTAATGAGGAAACTAAAATATTACAGTTTGCAGATGATATGATGGTATACTTAGAGAATTCTAGAGAATCAATTAAAAAACTACTAGAAGTAATCCACAACTTTAGCATAGTTGCAGGATACAAAATAAATCCACATAAATCATCAGGCTTTTATATGTCACTAACAAAATCCAACAGCAAGAGATACAAAGAGAAATCCCATTTAAGATAACTGTTTTGATAGTATAAAATATTTGGGAATCTATCTGCCAAGGGAAAGTCAGAAACTATATGTGCAAAACTACAAAACACTTTCAAAACAAATAAAATCAGATCTAAACAATTGAAAAAACATCAAGTGCTCTTGGATAGGTAGAGCAAATATAATAAAAATTACAATACTACCTAAACCAACCTATTTATTTATTGCTATGTCAAGTGCCAATCAAACTCCCAAGAAACTATTTTATTGACCTAGAAAAAATAACAACAAAATTCATCTGGAAAAAAAAAGTTCAAGAATTTCAAGGGAATTAATGAAAAGAGAAGCAAATAAAGGTGGCCTAGCTGTACCAGATCAAAAACTATATTATAAAGCAGCAGTCATCAAAACCATTTGGTACTGGCTAAAAACTAGACTAGTTGATCAGTGGAATAGGTTAGATTCACAGAATAAAATAGTCAATGACTATAACAATCTAGTGTTTGACAAACCCAAAGACCCCAGCTTTGGGGATAAGAATTCACTATTTGACAAACACTGCTGGGAAAAATTGGAAATTAGTATGACAGAAACTAAGCATTGACCCACACAAGAATGATATTAACAATTAGAAGAACCATAGGTTAGTTTACCTCTTAGATTTGTGGAGGAGAAAGGAACTTGTGACCAAAGAAGAACTAGAGATCATTATTGATCACAAAATAGATAATTTTAATTATATTAAGTTAAAAAGTTTTTGTACTAACAAAACTAATGGAGACAAGATTAGAAAGGAAGCAATAAACTGGGAAAAACATTTTTACATTCAAAGGTTCTGATAAAGGCCTCTACTCTAAAATATATAGAGAATTGATTCAAATTTATAATAGTTCAAGCCATTCTCCAGTTGATAATTGGTCAAAGGAAATGAACAGACAATTTTCAGATGATGAAATTGAAACTATTTCTACTCATATGAAAGAGTGCTCCAAATCACTGTTGATCAGAGAAATGCAAATTAAGACAACTCTGAGATACACATCTGACAGATTGGCTAAGATTACAAGAAAAGATAATAATGAATATTGGAGGGGATTTGGGAAAACTGGGTCACTAATACTTTGTTGGTGGAATTGTGAATACATCCAGCCATTCTGGAGAGAGATTTGGAACTATGCTCAAAAAGTTATCAAACTGTGCATACCCTTTGATCCAGCAGTGTTACTACTGGGCTTATATCCCAAAGAGATTTTAAAGAAGGGAAAGGGACCTGCATGTGCAAGAATGTTTGTGGCAGTCTTCTTTGGGTAGCTAGAAACTGGAAACTGAGTGTATGCCCGTCAATTAGAGAATGGATGAATAAATTGTGGTATATGAATGTTATGGAATATTATTGTTCTGTAAGAAATGAGTAGCAGGATGAATACAGAGAGGCTTGGAGAGACTTACATGAACTGATGCTGAGTGAAATGAGCAGGACCAGGAGATCATTATATACTTCAGCAACAATACTATATGATGATCAATTCTGATGGACATGGCCCTCTTCAACAATGAGATGAACCAAATCAGTTCCAATAGATCAGTAACGAATTAAACCAGCTACACCCAGGGAAAGAACTCTGGGAGATAACTATGAACCGCTACATAGAATTCCCAATCCCTCTGTTTTTGTCCGCCTGCATTTTTATTTCCTTCACAGGCTAATTGTACACTGTTTCAAAGTCCAACTCTTTTTATACAGCAAAATAACTGTCTGGACATGTATACATATATTGTATTTAACTTATACTTTAGCATATTTAGCATATATATTGGTCAACCTGCCATCTGGGGAAAGGAGGGAAAAAGTTGGAACAAAAGGATTTGCAACTGTCAATGCTGAAAAATTACCTATGCATATATCTTGTAAATAAAAAGCTATAAAAAAAAAAGGTGGGAAATGGACCCACATGTACAAAAATGTTTGTGGCAGTCCTTTTTGTAATGGCTAGAAACTGGAAACTGAATGGATGTCCATCAATTTGGGAATGGCTGAATAAATTATGGTATATGAATGTTATGGAATATTATTGTTCTGTAAGAAACAACCAGCAGGATGATTTCAGAGAGGTCTGGAGAGACTTACTTAAACTGATGGTAAGTGAAATGAGCAGAAGCAGATCATTATACATAGCAACAACATGACTATATGATGATCAATTCTGATGGACGTGGCTCTTTTCAACCATGAGATGATTCAAACCAGTTCCATTTACTCAGTGATGAAGAGAGCCATCTACACTCAAAGAGAGGACAGTGGGAACTGAGTGTGGACCACAACATAACATTCTCATGTTTGTTTGCTTACATTTTGTTTTCTTTCACAGTTTTTTCTTCCTTCTTGATCTGATTTTTCTTGTGGAGCAAGGTAACTGTATAAATATGTATACATATATTGGATTTAAATATATTTTAACATATTTAATGTATTGGACTATCTGCCATCTAGGGGAAGGGGTGGGAGGAAGGAGGTTTTTGCAAGGGTCAATGTCGAAAAATTACCCATGCATATGTTTTGTAAATAAAAAGCTTTAAAAAAAAAGAATTCCAGTTTTTATAATATAAAGGATATTTTTAGTGAATGAGTAAAGTCTTTGTCAGTCTTTTGGTATAATCCCAAGCTTTGTTTTCAGATACGTGTATACCCACAAATAGAATTTCTAGTCTTTAATAGCCAGCTCTTTGAAGAAGAAGAAAAAAAAAGGAGACATGAGGTACTTTTAATTTTAATGTGCATTATTAATATTGTCTTCACCATTTTCTTAAGTCTAAACAATTATCAAAACAATAAATCAACTTCTGATTTGTAGAGTTGAATTCTGAGGTATAAATGCTCGCATTGAAAATCTAACAATTGGCCTTCAAGAAATGGTGATAAATTTCTACTCATATGAAACATAAGACAACTCTGAGATACCACTACACACCTCTCAGATTGGATAAGATGTCAGGAAAAGATAATGATGGATATGGGAGGAGATGTGGGAAAAATGAGACACTAATATATTGCTGGTGGAATTGTGAACAGATCCAGCCATTCTGGTAAACAATTAGGAACTATGCCCAAACGTTATCAAACTGTCCATACCCTTTGATCCAGCATTGCTGCTATTGGGCTTATATCCCAAAGAGATCTTAAAGGAGGGAAAGGGACCCACATGTGCAAAAATGTTTGTAACAGCCGTTTTTGTAGTGGCAAGAAACTAGAAACTGAGTGGTTGCTCATCAGTTGGGCAATGGCTGAATAAGTTATGGTATATGAATGTTATGGAATATTATTATTCTATAAGAAATGACCAGCAGGATGATTCCAGAGAAGCCTGCAGAGACTTATATGAACTGATGCTAAGTGAAATGAGCAGAACCAGGAGATCATTTTACGCAGCAACAACAAGATTATACAATGATCAATTCTGATTGGATGTGGCTCTTTCCAACAATGAAATGATTGAGGCCAGATCCAATGATTTTGTTTTGAAGAGAACCATCTTCATCCAGAGAGAGGACTGTGGGAATTGAGTATACATCACAACATAGCATTTTCACTCTTTTTTTTGTTGTTTGATTCCTTTTTTTTTTCTTTTTCTTTTTGATCTGATTTTTCTTGTGCAGGAAGATTTTACATATATATATATATATATATATATATATATATATATATATATATATATATATATATATATATATATATATATATATATATATATGCGTGTGTGTGTGTGTGTATTAACATGCTTAACATATATTGGGTTCTGGGGGGGTAGAGGGAAGAAGGGGAAAATTTGGAAGACAAAGGTTTTGCAAAGGTCAATACTGAAAAATTATCCATGCATATGTTTTGAAAATAAAAAGCTTCAAGAAAAAAAAAAGAAAGAAATGGTGGTCGGCTCCAACAGATCCCTGAATGTGATAATTTGAATAATAGCAACTGATACTTTCTATTTTCCTAGAGTCATTCAAGATGATGAAATCTCTCTCTCTGACTCTGTCTCTGCCTCTATCTCTCTTTCTCTTTCTGTCTCTCTCTTTTTTTCTTTCTCTTTTCCCCAACTATTTTCCATTTCTTTATTTTCTCCACCCTTGTTCATTCTATTTTTCCCTTTTAGGTAAACATAGCATGAAGTCAAAGTGTATTTTTAAATCATCAATATAGCACTCATTTGGAGTGAACTAGTTTTTAATTCCAGTCTAAATATTAAACACATCTAGCAAATTACCTTCATGCAGTAGTTACTTAATAAATATTCGTTGGAGGAATAATTTTTATCTTAAAGCTTTTTTATTTTCAAAATATATGCATGGATAATTTTTCTACATTAACCCTAGCAAAACCTTATGTTCCAAAGTCCTCCCCTTCCTCTTACTGTAGATGGCAAGTAATACAATATATGTTAAACAAAGTAAAAAATATATATTAAATCTAATATATGTATACATCTTTATCTTGTTGCACAAGAAAAATCAGATAAAAAAAGAAACAAAATGATAAAGAAAACAAAAACAAGAAAATAACAACAAAAAAAGGGTCAGTCCCCACAGTCCTCTCTCTGGATACAGATGGCTCTCTCCTCACACAAGTCTATTGAAATTGACCTGAATCACCTATTATTGAAAAGAGCCATGTCTGTCAGAATTGATCATCACATAATTTTGTTGTTGCTCTGTATAAGGTTCTCTTGGTTCTATTCGCTTTACTTAGCATCAGTTCCTGTAAGTCTCTCTAGGCCTTTCTGAAATCAGCCTGCTGATCATTTCTTATATAATAATAATATTCCATAACATTCATATATCATAACTTATTCAACCATTCACTCCATCCACTCACTTTCCACTCACTTTCCAGTTTCTTGCCACTGTGAAAAGGGCTGCCACAAACATTTTTGCACATGTGGGTCCCTTTCTGTGGAGGAATAATTTGTAAGAAGAAGAATTTATATTTTTTCTTTTTTTAATTGCCACATTCTTTAAGCTATTCTTTACTTATCTAGCTTTCCCCTATAAGTTGTTAATAATACAGCCAGAAGGTTGTATGGATGATAGAAATGCCAATTTTTTGTTTCTCTAAGAGCTGTTTAGTAATATATCACATTGACAGTGAACCTACAAAATTAAAATTGCCATTGTTATATCTCATTGGTCAGGCCATCTATGTAATCCTTGTTCAGCTACCGATTTGAATTCAAATTTAGACACAATGCCAGGATAAATTGTGAATGCTGTGGGTAATAAGTATCATAAACACAGAGAGGTAAAATGTAAGCTGTATGTGGATTTATAAAGATCTATGGGAGGGTTTGAGCTGGGGAGTGAAGAAATAGAATAGAAAAAAAAGAGAGAATGGGACAGGAAGGGGCTTTGAAAAGAAGAAGAAACATTGGGCAAAGTATGTCTTACATTAACTCAGTTAAAGGAGACTATTTGCCATATGATCCTAATCTACTAAAAAGCTCTTTCCCCCTGCAATATAAAGACAAATTCTTATTCTTTGTTCCTTGTTCATATTTTGTTCTTTGTTTAAAAGGAATGAAAACAACATATCCCATCTGGCATTGGTTCACTGTGCCAGCATTTTGTTTTTGGTACCAGAACTCACGTTGCTATTTAATTAATTAAGGAATTCCCATAAATCACATCTGTTTGTGCAGTAATTAATTGGTTGTGAATCTTTCTCTTGTGAATGAGATGATTCCATCTATTACAATTTCATGTCCACTGGGAAAAATTCTATTTTTCATTTTGTCCAACCCACACATTGCTGTCAGAAGGGCTCTTTAAAATTCTTTTTTTTTTTTTTTTTTTTTTTTGGCTTCTTGCTGGACTTTTCCACATAACAGCAAAATATCTACCAAATACAAACTAAATATTGAGATAGAAACCATCAGGTGAGAGAATGGGGTAAATCCTAATTTTTAGTGTATTCTCTCCCTTGGGAAAGGCACGAAGCAGAGGAACCAGATGTGAAATATGCAAGTATATGAATCTCCCATAATTTGGGATACTTATAGCTTGAGGTATGACCTTTAGAGAAACTACATTTTAGAATAAGACAAAGAAAGAACCTTCTAGTTAACCAAAATATATGTCCCAAAGGGAATGGAGCCAGACCTTTGGCTTGGTCCCCAGATTGTAATCTCAGACAGAGAATAAGAATCTGTCTCTTCCTCCTGGATTGGTTTCTGGTTTCTGGATGATTTCTCTCTCTCTCTCTCTCTCTCTCTCTCTCTCTCTCTCTCTCTCTCTCTCTCTCTCTCTCTCTCTCTCTCTCTCTCTCTCTCTCTCTCTCTCTCTCTCTCTCTCCTTCTCCTTCTCCTTCTCTTTTATTGTATTTCCCCGGTTTCCATCTGATGGCATTAACACAGCCAGATGGGTTCCTTATTTATCCTGTCTGCACTCCCTTCAAAGGGCAAGGTTCTTCCACCCTGCCACACCCTCTTTGGCTTTCTTTACCATTTATTAAAGTCTTTCCTATTAAGATTTCTATTGAAGACACTAAGATGCTGAATTTCATAAACATAGCAAACTTAATCCCCCCAAAAGCTCTGAGTAATATCAAATATTTCATGCATTAATCATTAGCTAGATTGCAGTTTTGGAAAATATAGCTATTGAATCATAATAGCACAGTCATTCTACATTCATTTTATAATCTTTCCTTCTTTGTAACTCTCAGAATACTTTTTATGTACTTACCATATCATTTTCTATATTATAGCTAAGGTCTATACATATATATATATATATATATATATATATATATATATATATATATATATATATATATATATACACACACACACACACATATATATATATATATATATACACACACACACATATATATATATATATGCTTCCCTTTGAAATGTAAATCTCTTTGAGAGCAGGAGTCTTCTCTAATTTATTTGGTACTTATGATTGTCAGTGTAGAATATTGAAGAATGCTGGATGAAACCTCAGACACTTTGCTCCCTGTGTGACCTTAGACAGTTCGGGGATCATAGTCTCTTTATCTGTAAAATGAAGGTGTTGGAGGAGATGAATTCTTAAGTCTCTTCCAGTTCCAGCTCTCTAATCTTTAGTTTTGTATATATTAAGACCTGAATAAAGATTAGTTGAACAATGTTTGCTCATAGTCCTTTATGATTAGAGCACAAGAATACCATTTATCACACTGAGTTCAGTTGCCATCATTATTTTAGCCACAAAATTAAAAAATAATAAGAATTCAAACTATCAAATAACAAACTATCAAATCTCAGTGTACCTACATTTAAAATGGAAACTAAGAATTTCCCAGGGAGATTTCACAAATTGAAACTAGAATTGTTAAATACTCATTTCTACTCATTATCACACACACACACACACACACACACACACACACACACGTGTGGGAGTGGGTGGGTGTATATTTGTTGTTCCATGTTTCCATATAAAAAGGATATTTTTCAAAGATGACCTTTGGATTTGACAATAACAATGTATAACAATGCTATTATATATTCTTTCACTTTTTTTGGAAGCCCATTCCCTTAAATGCCTAATTTACTACCTAATCATAGAGTAGATAATAATACTGAAGTGACCTGGCTGGTCTAATCCCCAATTTAGTTTACTACTTACTAACCATGGAACTGTGGAAAGGTTATAATTTCACTAAGGCTCCTTTTTGCCATCTGTTAAATTAAAATAATAATATTTACTCTTCCTACTTTACAGGTTATTGTTCCTACAAATACTTTCATCCCAACATCAAATATTAGTTACAATTATTTTACTATCATTAGCAAAAATAATAAAAGCTTGCAAAACATGCTAACACGCCTTTTTAAGTGTCCACCTCATGACTCAGATAACTTAAGCAATTACAACATGGCTCCTTATTGTATAGTTACTGAGGTATTTGTAATTGAGAAGGAATATGTTTCTATTTCCTTATTTTCAAAGGTTAATAATTTTTACTATGTTTCTCTCCTCATAAGAGTGTGTTTTCTATCAGAATTATATCTCAAAGTAAAAATTGCTGCCTTGATTTAAGTGAAAAAGAATTCCAAGTTATAAGACATATGGTCTCTTGTGGAACATTTACAAGGGAGTAGGAGTTTTACTTACATCTGTTCACATATCCTTGAAAAATTAGTAGTTTTGAATGAACCTAAGCCAAGTTTCAATTTTGTAACTGAATGATAAACCAGGTGAGCTTAACACAGTTTGGGTTCACAACGCACAGACACACACACACACACACACACACACACACACACACACACACACACACAAATAAATTGAGGGTTTTTTGTTTTGTTTTGTTTTTTCCTTTTCCACAGAACCTTAGACAAAGATAAGGACAATTTAACTGCTTCAGCTAATTCATTCATCCATATAGCAAAGCAAGTCTTTAGATGTTTAATATAGATTCTATATCTTTACAAATCTAATTTTTCCCTTAATTTGCTTGTACACTTATGTTAAAACATTGTTTGGGATACATTAAATGTCAAAATTATCTTAATGGGTGAAAAATCAAGAGTCAGGAAAACCCTTGTTAAGAATCTTATAGGCAATGAGAATTTAGCCACATGGTATATCCTGTACAAATTATGACACACATTTGACACTGTAAACAGAGATACAAGGTATCCTTTTAAAAAGGGAAGCAAAAATTTTAAAACAATTACATATGTGCAGTAAAATCAAACTAATTAGTCTGTGGAAACTTTTAGAATTTCCTGACTGGCTTTCTAGGGCTTGAAGTTTTAGCATTCATATCAGGAAAATGGAGTACTTACATTTCATTTCCAAAGACTTATTAAAGTATAAAAGCTTGTTGGGTTAATCCTCACTTGAGGAATCCCTGACTAAAAAGTTTTTTGTTCAAGTGTCTTAAATGAATTGCTGTGAAATTGAGGGAAGCAGGAAGAGACAGGGAGTGAACCAGTTGCAGTGTGTTCATAGGCTGTTCATTTAAACAATCATTAAAATTTGTTATATTCCTTTAAATATCATTTGATATTCTTTCCTAAACAATGACGACAATCCCACCAAAGTGAATGTGTAACAATTTCTTCATTTGGAAATCTGAAAGCAGATATTTGAACTTTTTTTTTTTTTTTTTTTGAAAGAAATAGAGCATATGGTTAAAGGAGATGGGGCCTAAACTCATGAACCATTTTTTCTTTTAAAAACCTTTTTAAAAAAAAGTAAAAAAAAAAACAAAATAAAACAAGCAAAAAAAAAAAAGCCTTTTGTGTCTGTGAATTAAGTTTTCATCCTGACATACCTGTAAAAACCTTTCTGATTTCAGGTGTCTCAACAATACTAAGTTTGAGAAAAACATACATTATTTGTTTATTTAAGAAATCAGTAGGTGGCTGATGATTTCTACGTTAGTTTGTTGTATTATAAATATATATAATAGTTTATAACTAGTTTT